>NW_027180146.1:27500-45000 GCF_036669925.1 Montipora capricornis | reverse complement strand
CTGCAGAAGAGTTTTTAGCGGCTGAAGATGAAATTCAGATATGCTCTGGTCTCTTTGACTCAGCAGATCCAAAATGGAGAGAAAAGGCAAGAGAAGAAATTTTGAAGAATCATAAGAGCATTTCCACTGAAGCAACACCAGCAAAGCAATTTCACGTGGAAGACTCGGACGAAGAGGAGGATCAAACCACAAAGGAACCAGCCATTAAATTGGAAAACGAGGCGTTACGATTATCTGAAATGCTGCTGGAATATTCCAGATATCATGGACAAGAAGATCTAACGCTGGCCATTAGCAAGGCAACCGACTTGCTTCAGAAAATGAAATTTAAAAACCTCAAACAATCAAGAATTGATGACTATTATTGTTAAAGATTGAAAAGGACAAAGTTTTTATGGTTTTTATGTACAATATACAGCTTGTTAGGCTCATTTGATCAGTTTCAGAGTACGGTATTGATTCGTTATGTTTGTATAGAGCTTGTTTCACTCGTCTGATTTCTTCAAATTTGAGGTGTAATCTATGTTTGTAGTAATCGGATCAGTTGTTCCACTTAAATAAAAAAAATAAATACTGTAATGCAAACATATTTTGTCGCAGTCGTTGGGAGTATTCTAAACATTTCCACCGTTCATTTTAATGGTATTTGACACCTCATAAGACGTTATTTATCGAAACCTGTATTAGGCGGACACCCTGTATTAAGCGGACACTAGAGCATTCCCCGAGGGTGTCCGTTTAATACAGGTTTCACTGTATATTCTAACATTTTCAGAAGGCAGGAAGTTTGTCATATGACTTTCAACCAATTAAATGATTGCACAACGTGTTGATCACTACAAAGTTCGTGAAGAAAGTTTGTAAAATCAGGAACAAAAATTAACAAAGAAAGCTCGCAAATTCAACATAACTTTAACACATAAGACAAATTCTGAGTGACATTAAAAACTTTTTCAGTAATGTTTGTCAGAAAGTATGTCTCGAATACAATAGAACGTGTTTAAAAATGCAGCATCTGGAATCTTCAATCAATAATTACTGATTGAGGGCCACTAGTTCATTAGCCTATGGCTATTACGTACTACCCTCATAAAATAAAGACTCAACATAAGAGCACAGAGAATAGGCTTCCAGGGTAAGTTTCTTAAGCCTACAAACCTTACTTTTACGTCACACCTCCGAACAACGACTGCAGGGTCGGTTCTTTAATATCAATATTAGCAGTTTCACTGGCAACCATTGTGGTTTCGACCTTATGGTGTTGACAAAAGAATCCACCTTACAAGAAGGGGTTTCTCTCCACTAACTAAAACATTCACTAATTAGTAGGTGTTTCGGGGAAATATTGATTGTGTGGATGGTGAGTTGAGGGAAAATCACAACAAAAGGTTAGTTTGTATAATAATGGGGATGAGAAATTCACAAAGCAAGCTCTCAATCTTTAGATAAGGTTAACAAATAAAACAAACTCTGTTTGAAATTAATAACTTTAATGTCAAAACACCCAGATAGTGAAAGAAACTTAAATTAAGTAGGACTCGGATAAACAAATATTTGAACACGAAAAGTATTTCGTTCTTAAAAAAATAGGAATCACGTAATAAATATGAAAAAAAAAAAAATGCTATAATCTTTGTTTTTAAAAAAAATATGGAAAATTTTTTTTTTCTGAAAACTAAGGAAATCCTATGCAAAATGAAACACTGGCTCCATGAGGCAAATCCAAACAACCCGAAAGTTAAAAAAAAAAACGGACTGGGACACCATTGACTTCGTAAATGGCTGCGAATCTTCAGAGGTAGAGCGCAACCGACCAAGGGGGTTTCTAGTCCAACGCCGGACCTCTACCTGACCCTTTCGTGCCGAGTCAAGAAAGAAAAAGAAAAGAACAACAACGATGCTGACCAGAGCTGTGACCCAGTCGAAAAACAGATATTAAAACTACGGACAAAGTGACGTGGTCAAAATTGCGAAGTTGATTAATTAAACAAAATGGAAAATAACACGTACAAAAAAGACTTTTACCAGGTATATTCTATGACTTCTGAAGTAAAATAATAGTTTAAAATATAGAAAAAATTAATTGTAAAAAACATGATTACTTACATAGAAGAAAAATCTGATAAAATTTCCCACTCTACAAACTAATTGTTGCAAGTCTCCCTGTTACTATCTACGTAGGACACCGAGCAGAGTGCAACGACTTCTAAAACTTTAATGGCGTTCGGTCCTTCAAAAACTACATGCGATTTCGCACGTGGTCCTGGTCACGTGACGATTATCATAACATCTTCCCCTTTGTAAAAAAAGAAAAGAAACACTCCGCACAGTTCTTTTGGTATAACAAACACGATAAAAATGTTCAACAGTGTTCAACAAGACAAGCAGGCGGTTTAATAACGCAACCATTCCTCTTGAGTAGAGTAGAGGGTGCAGGTTTTACTGGGTCAGCTGCAGGCTTCGTTAACAGTAGGGAATCTGTTTGTGGTACTGACTGCTGTGTTTCAGCCGCTGCTTTCGATACTGGCAATGATTCTCACTGCAGCACTGATCGCAGGTGTCTGCGGTTTCGTCGGTAGGTTCACCCATCCGACTCAACAACGTAAGAACGTGGACCAATCATTTTCTTGCAAACAGCCTGTGACCAAGTAGATGTATTTGGCTTCTTCATCCTGACAGTTTGTCCAGGTTCAAATTCAGGCAATGCAGTTCCCTTCAGGTTGTACATGTAGTGGAAAGCCTGCCTTTGTTTAGAGCCAATCAACTTTTGTTGCACATTTTGTAGGGGTACTGTCTCAGGCTCTAGTTGTTTAACTGACAAAGGTAACAGATTGTGTCTCCTCCTGCTGAACAGCCTTTGTGCAGGAGATGAACCAACTTCCGCGTGGGTATTACGATAATCCAATAGTGCGAGGTATGGGTCATAATGTCCGCGCACTGCTTTCTTCATGATATACCTTTACCGATTTTAACTGCACTCTCAACCTTTCCGTTACTTTTGGAATGAAGCGGACAGGAGGTGATGTGTCGAAAATGCCAGCCACTTGCAAACCGTGCAAATTCTGTTGAAGCAGACTGCGAAGCGTTGTCAGAGATGACTATCTCCGGAATTCCATGGCGGCTAAATTGCATTTTAAACTACCGTTGCTGAATCTGTCTTGTCCAACTTATCCGCCTCAAAGAAAGAAGAGTAATAATCAACCGTAAACAGGTACTGACGACCAATAAACAGGAACAGGTCTGTGCCAAATTTTTGCCAAGGTATGGATGGGAACTCCTTAGGGCACTAGTGGTTCTCGAGGATGATCTGTCTTAAAAGTGTTGCAAATCCTTCAACTCGGCATTCATGCGCGGCCGGTAAAACACTTCTCTAGCCCGTCACAGACATCCTTCAATACCCAGATGAGAAGAGTGGACCATTTCAATCATTTCTTTCCTGAGATTGGAAGGAACAGTGAGGTGCTCGCCTTTGAACGGGAGACCATCTTGGGCAGTGATTTCTCTAAACTGGAAATACGGCTTGACCTCTGCTGAAACTTCATCCAGACTCTTAGGCCAACCTTCAAGAACAACTGTCATGAGCATCTAAAGGTCGTCATCCTAAACAGTACCGTCTTTGAATTCTTCCAATCGTGCTTCGGAAATAGGAAAATCCTCCACAAGTACTATCTTCTCAAGCTCATGGTAGTACTCGGTCCGTGTGGGAAGTTCGTCCAAGTAGGCTCGGGACAAGGGATCAGACATAACCATCAAACTTCCTTTCTGATACTTAACATCGAGGTCTTATCGCTGCAAACGCAGTAGCATCGTGTGTAGACGCTGAGGACTAGCGGAGCCAAGGTCCTTCTTGAAAATAGCTTCAAGAGATTGATGATCCGTTCTAACATGAACAATGTCTCCACCGTGCAGGTATGTATCAAACCTTTCACAGGCAAAAATTACAGACAACAATTCTTTTTCAATCTGAACATATCGACTTTCGGCTAGGGTTAGCACTCTTGAAGCGAAAGCTATTGGGTGACCTTCCTGGAGTAGGGAGGCACCAAGTCCACTGAGTGATGCATCACACTCAATTGTGACTTCACCAGTAACATCATAAAACTTCAACACTGGAGCTTGACAAACAAGATTCTTGACACTCTGCACAGCTTCATCATCAATAGGCAGCCAACACCATTCTTCGTCTTTAAGCTGCAGTCGCCTTAACGGTTCACACACAGATGACAGCTTAGGAAAGAATTTTGCTAAGTACGTGACCATGCCCGGCAGAAATCTCTTCCGGGACTTGACATCGGTCGGGGTAGGCATATCACGTATGGCGCGAACTTTGCTAGGATCAGTAACCACACCATGAGAGGCGAAGGTTTATCCTCTGAGGATTAAGTGTCAGATTGAGCATAATACATTTTTGCTAAAAAGCTGTTAGATTCTGATCATGTTCCGTCACTGTTTCATCTACCGTGTCTCTGTATCCACAAACCAGGAAGTCGTCGACAAGCACTTCTATTACTTGGAGACCCTCAATTGCTTCATGCATCTTTCTTTGCCACACCTCGGGTGCAGAGCTGATGCCAAATGGCATCCTCAGCCATCGGAATCGGCCAACGTAGGTGTTAAAGGTGGTATAGTGACTGGAAATGTCACTGAGTTTTACATTACAGAAACAAATTTTGCCAAAAAATACAGTGAACACTTTAGAGTTGTTAAGAAGAGAAGTAACATAATCAACTGTCGGCAATGGACAGTGAGCATGTGTCAATGAGCACTTGGCAAAGGGCAGAATTCTATTAATATACCATTGTTCAAATCTTTCGGATCCAAAAAGAGCCCGACTGATCCATCTTTTTGAGAATTGCTAGCAAACTGGACACCCAGTCAGTTGGCTCTGTAACGGGAGCAATAGTCTTCTCAGCAACCATCTTGTCAAGCTCTTTCCTCGTTGCCTCCTTCTTAGGGACAGGAACTCTTCCTCTTCTCGTGGGGTGAACAACAGCTGGAACATCCTTGTTGAGTTACATTTTGTACTCTCCCGGCAAACAGCCAATACCTTCAAATACCTCAGCGAACGGTCCAAGCAGGGGATCGCTTTTGACACACACAGTAACTACGTACTAACTCTTGCTTGGATGCCTCAGTTACATTATTCACAGAGTTCTTGTCATCATCAGACACCATGATTTTTATGAGACCCATGGAAACCCATGCCTTGCAATGAGATGACTTGATGCTAAGAAAAGGTGCAAAGTTTTGATCCACAACAACAAAGTTAAGGTCATGCTTGTTACCTTTATGTTCCACTTTCAGCCATGAGCCTTTCTCTTTAAAAGATCATGCATAACTAATGTAATGTCCTTAGGAACGATTTTGGCTTTCTTTTCAATTTTGGCTTAAATGTACTCCTGAAGAGGCAGAATATTCGCTGTAGAACCAGTATCAATTTGAAATGACAAAGACACTGAATTGTTTAGAGCGAGAGAAACAAAAGCTTGATCCTGTCCACAGATACTGTGAATGTAGAAGACTTCTTCTTTAACTGCGTGGACTTTCGCCCCTTGAGACTTAACACGACATTCGACAGCAAAGTGTCCATCTTTACCACACTTTCTACATTTTTGACCTAAAGCTGGGCACAATTTCCTTTTCATGGCATGTATACCACCACAAAACAAACACTCATTAGACTTTGTGCGACTCTTGTTAAGAGAGAGAGACTTGCGAGAGGGGGATTTTCGGTGCTTGCCCTTCAAAGACATTGCAACTTGTGCTTCTCTGCATTTATTTCTTTGGACGCTGCAAATTCTTCTGAGATCTCGCTCGCTCGACTCTAGAGTGAGTTACTTGACTTGCCTTGATCGTTTCAATGCCTTTATCTAAGTGGAGGTCCCGCTTTCCAAGAAGTTTTTCACGAACTCTGTCATCCTTCACACCAAGAATCAGTCGCTCGCGAACAAGAGATTCGCGCAGTGTTCAGAACCCACATGTCATCAATGAAGTTATGTAACTATCAAGCGGTTTATCCGAAAACTGTTCACGTTTAAAACTACACCTTTCATAAGTCTCATTTCGTGCCGGTGAACAACGCTCTTCGAACTTTTGGAGTACCTGGTCGATCTTCAGAGCGTCTGAAGAATTACCCCATTGAAAGTGTTATGTATGTCCATCCCTTCTTTGTCGATAACATTTAACAGCGAAGTCACCCGAACTTCTTGTGATGTCTTGTGCATACCAGCCGCTAACTCGTAAAACTTCCATTCGCGACGAAACGATTTCCAATTTTGCCTTTGATGCAAACGATCAGAAAGATTGAGTGGAGAAGGAATCTTTGCTGTAGTGCTGACAGCTGCCATGTTGATGAAATTAGACTTGCCACAAGTCGACCTTACGAGAATCCCGAGAAAAAATGTTTTGGCAAGTGAAGCGTGATTTTTCGGACGCGAAGCGGATGAGCGAGCGACGACGTCGCGATAGGTCGATTTGTCTGGCTTGCAAGGTTTTCATTTGCGTTTCGCGCCAAAAAGAGGATGACCTCATTCGCAAGTGGCACAATCCGACGAAACAATCGAACTCGTTTGTTTCTCCGAAATCGATTGAAATCATTTGTTTACTTTGAGCTACAGGCGTCAGAAACAAAGACGAAATAAAACCAAAGCTTATTTCAATCTCGAGTCGCTGCTTGCAAGGGAGATCTCCAGTGATAGAAACGAAACACTAGTTCGGAATATTAACGAGTACGGAAAGCTTCGAATGGTCAAGAAAGAAACATTATGGTTTATGGGTAGAATGGCTGCTCAATCTGAGTACATACGGATTTTAATAAAGTTCTGTTTCGTAGACCAGCTCGGAGTTGGTCCACTCGTGAGTTAATCTCCATATACACTAAATTATCGTTAGGGTTACATACGAGAAACCGTACAACGGAAGAAATAAATTTGAAATTTCAAAAAGTGGCGCGCGTGAGTAACCGTAAAATGGAAACCACGGTGTAAACGAAAACCAAAATTTGCCACTTAGTGCGTGACAAAAGTATTATACTTAAGAATGTATTTTTCTCTGTGTCTGCAGGTAGGGATGAGCTCGTTGCGCTTGTTCAAGGTTGCCATGTGTGGCTTAGATATTACAAAAAATTTCTCTGTTATGCATAACTTACATTGCTTGGTAAGGTTAGTGTATGCTGAACATTGCGTTTGCGAGAATTTTCCACGTGACTGCAAAGACTTCCCTCCTTTTCATCAATTTCGAGAAGTATTTACTGAGTTGGTGTCATTTTTCCTTCGCTCATGTTTAAATGACTTCGGGTGGTTCCTCCATCTGGTTTTAAACTCTTTGGCAGTCAGACCGATAAATGTCTCAGTGGTTTCCTTGGTTGTGACCTTACCGCTTGGTACACAATTTCTTTTTGCAAGCATTCACTCCGTAGCGTGCACTCATCTTTTTTCTGCAGTTGCACATTTTTGTGATTTTGTCTTAATGCATGGGGTTGTTCGGTTTTCTTTAAAATGTTTTTGTTATGACCGTCTATTATTTGTTTCATGTTCGGTGAACAGCTATAGCTCAATTTGATGGTGTTTCGGTTAAATTTGTGACCAGTTGGAAAACATGTGTCGACAAGGCTGATGAACGCTCTTCCTATATTAGATTTAACGTTTCTGTTAAACGGAGGGTTAAACCCTATGACATCTCTACGTCTGTTCTTTTGCTTTGGTGGTCTTTGTGGTGTAAGCTTGAACTTAAGTTTGAAGGTGCATGTAACCGCTCTTGTGTAATGCTTCCTGATATGGGGCTGCAGCCTCGTTGAAAACGTGTTCATCCGATTAACAAAAGCAAAAAGAAATTGTGTACACTATGATCGTGGACATTTCAAGACTTCATACATCAGCAACTCCGGGGGTCCCCGAAATCCAGTCTCCAGGCCCCGCTGGCTAAGAGAAACGATGGAATCTAGGAGCGAGAATGCAACGGTCTGCGACCATCTGAGACTGTCAGTTCTACTGTCTGTGTCGGTCGTATCGCAGACGATCGTAAAAACAGGAGGCAAATGTTGCCATAAGGAGGCTCGAAAGGGTTTTCAGCTGAGCGCGCGTGCATAGGCCACACACGCAATTGTAAAGCTGCTCGCGTCAGCTATGATTCAAAATGGGTCACCAGAAATAAGCAAATGCCGATAATTTCGCTCACCTTTCTTATGATTCCTATATATATATATGGAATTTAAATAGACATCTCCTACTCACGAAAACTACGAACATTCTACACAAACGGTTAAATGGTCACTTAAATCCGTTTCTGTTGGCCTGTAGCTCCACTCGCGCACGGACTCGAATAAGAGGGTGACGAATGCGTAAATTTAATTAAAGACAGCCACTACGGATTCTACATGAACTGCAGCAACTACGGCTCAGCAGAGCATGAAAGACACGGACTTCCGTTTCTAACTCTTACAGCTGCTAGAAGTCAGCTTCTGAAGTCCTCCCTGGGGTTTTGGAAAAGAAGGGAACATGGCTAATTTGAATGGGCCATTTCCGAGGTGGTGTTTGTCTCGTTTTCGAAGTGAGTCTTGGTGCTCAACTATTGTGAAGGAAATGAGTTTGATTTGCATAAGAATACGCAACTCATTGCCATTTGAATGGTTGTGCACCAGGACTCGCTTTGAAACTGAGGCAAGCAGCAACTCGGAAATGGGCTTTTGGGGAACAGGGGAACAAAGATGGTGAGTGACAACATATCTTAGGGAACAAGGGAGCATAAACCATTTCAGGGATCAAGAAACAACCCCATTTCCCCCAACTACTACAGCAACAAGTGTTACAGTTACTGATCATCATTTTACTGTAATGGTAAAACAGGTATATTTAGATCAAAATTAACTCTGAACCAACGGCGTTTATACATATAGGTGTGGTTTGGACGTATTAAATGTTCAGCTCACTTGAGTAGGGTTTCAACAAAACACTGACCCCCGGTCAACTGACCCCCTCACTGACCCCCTACTGACCCCCTATAAAATCAATGGGAAAATGAATACTGCTTACTTAAGCCTCAACAACCCTTTTTAAACAGCATTGTTCAACAGTATTTAAGTCTAAGCACCCATTTTAAAAAGGCTAGCTTACATGAAGTAATCGGCCATCACAACAATAATCGAAAACTAACCTTTTTAAAGTGGGTGCTTAGACTTAAATACTATTGAACAATGCCGTTTAAAAAGGGTGTTGAGGCTTAAGTAAGCAATATTCATTTTCCCATTGATTTTATAGTGGGTCAGTAGGGGGGTCAGTAAGGGGGTCAGTTGACCGGGGGTCAGTGTTTTGTCGAAACCCCTTGAGTACGCTATATTTGCGTGACCTTAGCGTGACCAAACATTTAGGCTGATTGGGATCATCTACTATCAAGCATCAAGCATCGTGAAGGTAATGTTCTCTTGATGAAAGTACATTTTTAATGTATCGATATAATTTCGGATAAGTTTGATTCTTGCATTTCGTCAACAGTCCTAGTTTTGTTTAGGGCCCAGTTGATTCAAACGCCCGAGGACCTTTAAAATCCGGTGAATCGAATATAGTCACTTTCCGACAGTTTCAATCTGTGCGAGATAGTAGTATTCGCATACGTGATCTCGAAAATACACACTCTAAGCATATCTTAGTAAAGACGTGTACCAAAGACTTGGTCAACGTTTAACGTGGAGTATATTTTAAGGAAGTGACCTGTCCAAAGGATAAAGTTATCTAGCCTTTGAACGTACAGACCAGTCCACGTCAGGCGTTCCGAACGGGGTATGAAACCCTTGAAAAAATTGCAAAATTGTTTGTATTTCTTTAAATTTATGTCCCTACTGATAGAAAGGAAAGAAGTGACTGCTTTTTAAACGTGTTTATCTAGTTTTAGAGCTTGCATTAATCATAAATATTCTGCCAAATTATGTACAATTCATGTAGCTTAAGAATAAAATACAAACCAAAATTCGAGTGGAGTTAAGGCTTGTGACAATCAATGCGAATGACTTTAAATAGAACAAGTATCATGCAGGTTTTTCTGTTGTTTCTAATATTTCTCGCCACGTTTTGCAAAGTAAGACGAAAATTGTCAATTACATAATCATGTGATAAGCCACGCGGCATTTCAGTAATATTTTTAGATACTGTAGCGACATCGTGTGAAGAACGAGGCTTATGGCAATACATGCTATTCTTATGCAAATAAGTGCCGAGTATTCTGCAGTTTAGCTCAGTAAGAAATGTTATAGGCTTTGAAATTGAATTGAACAGCCAAGCAAGCAATGGAGGGCAAAAACGTAGCGTGCTCTTAAATGTGTCACACGATGTCACGAGTAATGTTGCTCGTGATCAAGTGATTCTTCCGGCTGGTAATTATAATAAATTGCTGTCACTGCCTTAAAAAAGCAGTGTACCTTGCAACGTTATGTATATATTATATTTAACAATTATTCGCCTCAGGCTCAGTGATTTTGTATAATCACCTGTGTATTTATACTAAATGTGAATTATGATTGCTAATCTATTAGAAGGCCTTGCATGAGAATAATAAATAATTATTTATTGTTCTCGGAGAATTATATTTAAATTGTAGAGATTGGAAGTGACAGTGCATTTTGCAATTGCTATGAATTAAAAATAATCCATGTTGAAATTCAGGAAGAGTAAGTGAATTAGTCATGCAGCCATAAATTTGTTGTGAGGTAATGAGGGTGTGAGCTCTCCCTGTTTTACACTGGTATAAATATTTAGTGATGTTTAGATTGGAGTATGTTGAAATGCAATTAACTTTGAGAAGTCTCTCTAGAGGTGAAGATCAAATATCTTAAAAACTTCATTCATTTAATGAGATTAACTGTCTGCCACCTGGAAGATGCAGATGGAAGTATCACTTAATAAACGAATATGAATGTGAGCACAGACATGTGCATAATCACTTCAATCTTGTCTTGCTTGACACATTTTATGAAGGCTCAGACCGCAAGTACCTTCTAGGGGAGAGACTTGTCGTCAGAGATAGTTAATCAGTAAACAAAGTTTTGGAGTAAGAAGTCTCCGATTAGAAATTTTCCATTCTTGGTGTAGATGTACACACAGGGTCTAAAGATAAAAAAAAATTACAATAAAATATTGTGAGTACAATAATAAGAAAGTATTCTCTTTTGTCTCACAATGTGGTCACTTGTGATGTAGATCGTGACGTTTCGACTGCATACTGCTAGTCTTCATCAGGCGATGAGGTCGACTGGTTACGCTTCATTTTTTAAGCAGGATGCTCTGCTGTGATTGGTTGGTTTTCAGCAGCTATGATTGGTGCATTTTGATCTTCGCTTTACTTCGTTCCAAAGCGGGAATGAAGTAGAGTTTATTGATCGTGATCCTCATTGGTACAGGGTCAAAGAGGCAATTCACATAAGACTTCACCCTAACAACATCAACAGGGATAGTGGAATAGAAATTCCGGAAGCATGGATGCCCACGATCAAGAAGCACAACCACAGGAGAACTGTACGACAGCAGACTGCCGAAGGAACAACACACCAAAACAGCGAGGATCAAAATACTCCAATCACAACTGCTGAAAATTAACCAATCACAGTGGAGCATCCTGCTTAAAAGGTGACGCGTAACCAGTTGACCTCATCACCTGATGAAGACTAGCAGTATGCAGTCGAAACGTCGCAATCTACGTCACAAGTGACCACATTGTAAGACAAACGAGAAAACTTTATTATTATTGTACTTCACCACAATGAATAACAGCAACCTTTTTTACGATACTTGTTGTACTTTTTCTCCAATATTAAGGTAGCTCTTGACTTGTGAAAATGTACAAATATAGGAAAGGATACTCTCCTATGCAGCCATGTAATATCCAATGACTGTATCGAAATGCTTGCCTCCATTTAAACTAAAACCCGATCCAGGCTAGCCAAACAATGTATGCATTGTAACAGCCATGTGTTGCAGAAGATAAAGGAAAGTTATTGTACTCCAGTGTTTTGCGGCCATTAGTAGTTTAGTTCAAAATGAGGAACACAGACAGTTCTCTGAACCATTGTAAGTCTGGCATATTGGTTTGGGTCCCAGACCAAAGAGGTCAATGTCGAAGAGACGTGTGTTGTATGGCAAAGTCTTTAGTGTGAAACTACATGTATTAATTCTTAAAATTTCCTTCAAAGAAAGCATAAGGCTTTGACGTCTAGTCAGAAATGTGGTTGTCAGGCTTACATTGCATTTTGCAGGGGTGACACCAAGATACAGTTTGTTTAGCTGAATCATATTTATTCTCTGTGAGACATGGCCTTGTCATTACAAAGAGAACTATATAGGATAATAATTTGATAGTTCTTTAATGTGGCAGTGGTCTCAGTTTGAATCCATTTTCACCTACAAGGTTAAATTGGTGATCTTCATTTTACTTAGGTTGAATAGTTAGCAACTACATGTATGAACCCCCCAAAAAGGACAGAAAACATCTATAGATATCTTCCCTCAAACTCTGTCTTATGCATTTCAACACATCTTGTTAATGTTTCATATCACCTTATTGGTTTCTTTATTCATACAATTACTTATTCACTCTCAACATTACAATGTAGTAAGGGAACAAAGAAGTGTACTATGCACTTACTGGTTCCCGATTTCAGACCCTTCAGATCTATAGTCCTGTGTCTTCACCACTACACTACAATGACGAATATGCTCAACCTCTTTTCATTATTTTACTTTTGCATAATAAGTCAATTGATATCCACGTACATGTATAATAACCAAAACTGACCCTAATTTCCTTCTAGGCTTAATTTAGGCCCCAGAAAAAAGTTTCTTCAATTCATCTGAGTGCATATTCAACCTTGGTAGGTTAAATGAGGATCACCAATTTAACCTACTTTTTCAAGGTAAAACTGGATTCAACCTGAGAATGGATTTTAAAGGCAACATTGATGTCTCCCATCTATTTTAGATTCTAAAGTGATACCAGACTACTTCCGCAGCGTACAGTGTTATAAGATGGACCAAGAGATATCAAGTAATGAAAAGACACCACTGTTAGGAACAGAACATCCTACTTTGGAAAACCACAGAACACATGATGTTCCAGTGTATGACACCAAACCAAATGGCCCTTCACCACTAAGCCGGTCATTTTCGACAGATTCAAACCAATTTGGAAGTACAACAGTAATCTCCTATCACAACATTTGTTACTCAGTCACCACCAAGGAGAAAGGAATAAAGAAAGAGAGACAAATTATCAAAAATCTCAGGTGAGGGTTGTGCTACTGTAACATCATTTGAATGTTATTTTGAAGAAAATAAAGGATTTTACCACAATTGCTTGTAATCTCGCAATCTTATAGGTTAATTTACCGTTGTCAATAAGAGTCTAGACAATGCTGTACGCGTCATGCTCGCATCAATTTGTCACGCAATGTAATAGCCAATCAAGAACGCCCATTTGGGAAATAAACCAATCATATTGCAAGAAAGTTATAGACAACGCTTGCTCTTTCTTTGTGTCATGATTTTGCTCACGCTCTGAAATAAAAACTTTCTTTAGCGTTGAATATTGTGGTAAAAAACAAATCGAAAGTGGTTCAGCGTTGTCTGTACTCTTATTGACAATGATATTTGTCATCACAGTAGTTAAAATTTGTTCTGGACTCACTCAGCTGTGCCTCGTAAGTCCACAACATTTTGACCATTGTGATGACGAATATCATTGTCGATAAGAGTACAGACAACGCTGAACCACTTTCGATTTCTTAAATTGAAGCAAGCAAGATCATTGTTAAGTTAAAGTAGTCGATAAACAAATACTTTCATAGTGGAGACCCAAACAAATTTAACAAACATACAACATGGAGTAGTGGAATTGAACATAGGCAACATTTGTAGACAGTGCTCTGACCTTTGCTCCAACTCTTCTCTTTATAAAGTTTTTTATTCTTTAACCCATTGACTCCTAAACCACCCACTATTGACGAGTAAAATTGTGTGGTATCAGACAGAGTAAAATCTATTAAATAAATGAAAATTTGGTTTTATCAATTCCCCTATTCACTCTGACGAAGGGTTAACGCTCGAAATGTCAGCTTTCCAAATCATTCATGGTGGTAATAATACTAATTCGACCTTTATCAACACGTTTGATCAAACCAAATTTTTCTGTTTGACTCTCCCACCGACGCAGCACCACAGTTTCTTTAGAGACTAGAAATTTGTAAAATCTATTAAGTCTCACTCCAAGGAGTCAATGGGTTAGAGGCAACATAGTTTTTGAGTGGATGTAGGGGTTACCAGTATTAATATAATTTAAATTATTTCTGTATTTCATGATTTAAGTGGCCTTGTGCAACCTGGATTAAATGCAATACTTGGACCAACAGGAAGTGGAAAGACAACGTATGTATAATATAATAGGATATCAAATTTTCTTCCTATTTTTCAACAAATGTCCTATCTTCATCCTTTTTATTTTTCCCTTTACTCTGAGACCCTTTTTAAGGAGCAATATGGTTTCTTGATAAGGTACCCCTGTGGTGAGGGAATTTGATGAGCTAAAAGGGATCAGTGATGAAGGATGTTGAGATCTTTTTAATTTGCATAATGAAAAATCTTAAGACTTCTCCATCAATGATCAAAGACCCCAAAAACTAAGGACTTCCTCCCACCTCCTAAAAGTAAATAACACATCAAACAGTAAATGGGATAAACATGATTTTGATGATTGTTGAGTCGTTTCTGGTGAATTATCACAGAGTCCTCATTTCACACACCCCTAGGCCAGATTGTTACAAACAGAGACTTCAAGAAACAAGTAAATGTAAAACTGTGACGAGAAAACACAGCATTTCTTTTGTTTGCAGTGGACAGTAAAGTAAATCATTTATGGAAAATTGTCTAAAAGGTCTTAATTGTTTTTGTTCTGTGTTTACCACATTGGTGTAGTAGACCTTTGGATAATTCTTCAGGAATTACTTACGGTCAACTGCAAACAACAGAAATGGAGTATTTTGCTTGTTAGTTAGACTTTTTGCTTTCTTTAATGGTGTCATTGTATTTGGTCTTTGTCTTTCACATTCCAGCCATGGTTGTGTGAACAATAAGGACCCTGCAGTATTTCACATGAAAATGACTCACAGCTGCCCTTTGTAACCAACAATGTTTTGCTATTAATCATAACCATTACAATTTTCTCAAATTGTATTGGTGCATTGACTACTTTATTTTTCACTAATTATTGTGTATAATGGTAACAGGACTGAGTGGAGTCCAATTTGGTCTGTAGTCATACAAGTGATTAACAAAATTGGACAACCGTGTAGTGGGAGTCCGATTTGTTTAATCACTAGTATGATTACAGACCGAATTGGACGACACAAAGTCCTGTTAGCAATTAATCATAACCATTACAATTTCCAAGAAAGGAAAATTAGTGCATTCCTTTTTCACTGTCTAATGTTACAAATTCGTCCATTTTGGAAAATCCCCAGTTTGGTAGGCTAAGTGGTTGTTGCTATGGTTATTGTGATAAATTCTGTGATTGGTGGATTAAGCTGAGTGCACTTAATATGATTGGCTGATGTAACTGTTCGATTTCAGGTATCCGATTATTTACTGTTGTATACAGCTGTCTTTTTCTGGGGGTCTTCAATCTTTGTTTTTTATTTCCTGGTTTTTCACATACTTGACTTCTTCACGCTATTTCAGGCTTCTGGACATCTTGGCTGGCCGGAAGGATCGAAAACATCTGTCAGGTGTAGTCCTTGTTAATGGACAAAAGCAACCAGAGAATTTCAAATGTATCACCGGATATGTTGTACAGGTTGGTTGAAGAAAGCCAAAGTGACAAACACACACACACACACACACACACACATACGCGCCCCTGGCTACTTGTGGGCCATATGTTTCCCAATCCCCCTTGTGGGGACTACGTCTTCTTTTGTAGTCATCCAAATAATATTTGCTACGATTGTTGCTTAATGTCTCATCTCTTCATACATCTCTTCAAATGTTGTAAAACCTTTAATTTTTTTGTGAGGACTTAGTTGTGAGGACGTAACAAAATGTTTAATGCTTGTGAGGACATCTGGTAATACCCTACTTGTGGGAACAGGCCAATACACAGCTTTTGTGGGGACTTCGCTATTTGCGGGGACATCTGCCGATACCCTACTTATGGGAACAGGTCCGAATACACAGCTTTTGTGGGGACTTCGCTATTTGCGGGGACATCTGCCGATACCCTACTTATGGGAACAGGTCCGAATACACAGCTTTTGTAAGGAATTCACTATTTGCGGGGACATCTGCCAATACCTGATTTATGGAAAGACGCCAATACAAACATTTTCAAACAGATTTGATATACGATGATGTTCTCGTGGTTGCAATATTAGTCAACCTGTTGGCTAAGCCTTTAGGTTAACGATAAAATGATATACCGTAAAATTCCGAAAATAACCCTCGTGGCTTATATTTTTCAAAGGCCTTTTTCGAGGGGCTTATCTACGGAGGGAAACTTGCGTTTCCGAATCGACTGGGCTAACCTTATAGTTGGAAGTGAATTTACTGTTTTTGCTTTGTTTTACTTTGTATTTGAGGGCAATTTTCCAAGTACAAGCTCCCCGGGGTCTTATATTTGGAGGGGCGATTTCACGGAGGATTTTTTGCGTTACCGCTTTGGGAGGCTTATATTTGGAGGAGCTTATTTTCGGAATTTTACGGTATATGAATTGGATCATTTATGAACTGCGGATATGAAATCAAGTGAAGCTATGATATTCGCATTTGTGAACGCAATTTTTGCAATTGCGTAGAGAAGCCTGAAAAATTCAGGACTTCAACGGGGTTTGAACCCGTGACCTCGTGATACCGGTGCGACGCTCTAACCAACTGAGCTATATGGAATCAAGTGAAACTATAATCTTCGCAGTTGTGAACGCAATTTTTGCAATTTTTGCAACCACGGTATCGCGAAGTCACGGGTTCAAATCCCGTTGAAGTCCTGAATTTTTCAGGCTTCTCTACGCAATTGCAAAAATTGCGTTCACAACTGCGAAAATCATGGCTTCACTTGCCTTTTTTATTGACCAGCCCCTGAAAAAAATAAGAAAATGGCATTAAAACCATTGTTGCCACTGCCCACGCCTGAAGAAGGAAACAAAAATAGGAAAAAGAGACAATTTAATAACCAGGCAATTTTTTTTTGCATTCATTTTGTAGGTCATACAGTTGCTGAAAGCAAGCAAGACTCAAACAATTTCTGACTAGGATTTCAAGCTACAGCTACAGCTATAACATTTTTCTTCGTTTACAAGACTCATTGCAGTCATGAAGGAACAATGTTTCCCACTATTCAAGTCTCTAGTAGTGAGTTTGAGGTTTTCTTCATGGCTCGGACCAGGATGATCTTCTCATGAATTCGTTCTCGTGGTCACGTAAACTCATAGTGAGCAAACGCACCCGAACAAAAATAATTAAGTTTTGCTAGCAAA
>NW_027180146.1:0-17500 GCF_036669925.1 Montipora capricornis | reverse complement strand
GACGACAAACCGTAGGCCCTGTCTCAGAACTCTTCTTCACAACCCTCTGGGACAAAAAAGAATCCACACACTATTCGCATAGGGCATGGAGTTACCGGCGTTGTGGTCTGTCCTTTGAAGAATATCATGGCTGGTAGAGTAAAATTTCGGAAATATGACATGTAGCTACTCTAAACTCCGACCGTAAAGAAAGAGATGATGATGATGAAACCATCACAATAGCAACATGAAAAGAAAGACTGAAAGACAATAACGTGCCCACATTCTGAAAGATTTTGCATCATGGTTGAGATCATCTATGTGTAAAACAATCAAGGTAACAAAGGCTTGGCATTAAACTGTAAACAACAGGCAAAAGAAACATTCCGGCTCAGGTGAGCTCAAAAAAAAAAAAGATAATCTGGTACTTGTCAATGTCTTGACAGATGGTTTAGTAGGCAGAATGAAAATCAGGAACCATCACACCAAAAATGTCAATTATCCACACCGGACAAGGTGTCTTTAACTGCTCTGTTTACGCTGTTGTCAACGTCATTACCTTCCAAATTAACTGTTGGAAGATAATGTGAAGTGCTATTTTCTACCCATGCAAACCACGTGAGCGTTAGCCCTACCAATGGAATTGGGCCCACACCCGGGGGCCCACACAAGGACAGAGAAAATGTCTGACCAGGGTGGGAATTGAACCCACGACCTTCGGGTTAGATCACCGCTGCTCTACCGACTGAGCTACAAGGTCAGACAGGACCCAACTAGTGGTCTAATGCAATTCCTGCATTTTGATTGGCTATGCTACTAGAGAACTATTATTGACAGTCCTCAAGTAGCGAAAAGACTTCAAAGGCGTTATGCTTTCTTTCGTTTTGTTCTCAAATAAATATTTCTTTAACTTGCATTTGCTAACTTTATTATTGCCTTTTCTGTCCGACTAGTTGGGTGATACTAAAACAATTAGACCCTTCGCCCTCAAGGGCCATGGGTCAATAGCCCATTCGGCTTCGCCTCATGGGCTATTGACCCGTAGCCCTTGTGGGCTACGGGTCCAATAGTAAGTTCTGTTGAAATATAAGTGCCCCACGGCCAACGTTTGCAAAAACAATTACCTTACCTCAGTGTCATACTTTCAATTGCCCTTCATCCTGCAAAGACAGCAAAAATAGTTTCATAACAGCCAGAGGTTACATGTATGTTTTATGCAGATTTTGTGTATAAAAATCAGTGGATTGGGATTGCAATCAAAGTGTCAAAATCACAGTGTCTTAAAAATTTCACTGAAGGATAAACCCTTGCCAAAGACAACATAGTCCACAAACTATGAGCAAAAGCAAAATCATGCAAGGTTCAGTTGTTCCGTGCTAGCAGATGCCTCTTTTCCTTTGCATTCACTGGGCTGACGACGTCCACGACCTTAGATGGCATTGTTCAAAATGCATGCCCCATGATATGTTTGCTGACTGTGACTTGAGCCCACTGTGACCCACGCATTCCTTCAGTAATTCCGCTGTTGTTAAGTGAGCCCGCACAAGACAAAGTTTAACGTGAGGTTAACCGCGGCGCAACACAGTGAGTTTCAACCTGCGGCAGAGGTCTCTTTTCCTGTACTCATCAGCGCAGTGGACACAACAAGAAGACACCTCTGCTGGCAGGGAAGTTCAAGTTCCGCAATCATTTGTGAAAGTTTCAAGTAAGTAGTAACTCTCATGCTGCATATGTCAATAAAAATAACGCCTGAATCCCTTATACATGTACTTGAACCATTCATGTGCAAATTTTGATAAATTTTGTGAAACTGTGTTTCATAATGTTGACTGATTTACAGTCAACAAGGTCTGGAAGGGGTTTCGCGTAATCCGTGAGTTGATGCCAAAAAAACCGTGAATCGGGAAAACTGAAGAAATACAGCTGTGATTCGTGAATAATATATTAACCGTGACGCGTGATCCTTTAACGTTTTAGTGCGTGAATCAAGATTTCTGCCTTTATAATGTCGTGAACATCAGTCAACCCTTCACGAATACATGTAATTTGTCTGTCAAGATGGTTCGAAAAAGGTCTTCTGTCATTGTCATGTACTGACATAATCTACCATTGCTGTGTTTCGTACTTGACCTCTCTTGACTCATTTGTAGTTGACATGAACTGAGATGAGGGACGCGTTGAAAGACGACATGTTGTAATCATCTGTCCAAGTTACTGCCAATCAGAGCTTGGTTCGTTAGAAAATGAAAAGCTGCCTGTCAAATTTGTAACATGTGTTCACGTCCGGGTCGCCTGGACGTTTTCACATGCGAATTGTTGCAATGGCGAGCGCCCAAGTAATCGTACCGTCTAAACTAACTCGAACTTTATGACAGGTCGTTAACATCATAAAAAAATCAACGACCACGGAAGTTTTGAAGTTACAAAACAAAATGTGAAAGAGAAGAATTGTAGAGTTAGGATATAACAACAATGAACTTCATTTATACTTTATCAAAGTCAAACAAAGAGCGAAGAATCGTCGGGTTATGGATTCCTGGAATCGTTGATTTCATCACCAACCTTTTGTTGCCTTCCCATCTCAGGGTCAACTGATACGACCCAGGGGCGGATCCAGAAATTCCTGAAAGAGAGGGCCGAAGAAAATGCGGCGAGAGCACTAAAGGAATTCGGAATGTCGAAAGCAAAGTTCAAAACTGGCACGCAGATTTGAATACTCTGTTCAAATTTCAAAACAACTGGTCACGCATGACATACATGTCATGATGTGGCTTGACTGTATTCATTTGGTTGTTCCTTGGAGTGTGTGATGAGTAGATAACTAGCCCTCAATTTTTCTTACATTATACATTGGTTTAGACCCCACCTTCAGGATAAAAATCCCACAATCAAATTCCATTGTATTGCTTTAAGGGTCCCCTCTGCAATATTCTGCTTCCATTCTTGGGTGTCCCATTCCCTTCCAATGAATATATGACCTTTCTTTATGAAACCCCTGCAAAATGTGACAAAAACGTTGATAAAAAATGATGCTTGGTAAGTGATTGACACATTAACTCACCAAAACCAGCCGCATATGGGAAAAAGGTCAAATGCTATAGCATAGTTAACCTATTGACCCGTGGGAGTGAGACTTAATGCCAGACGATTTTACTCGTCAATTTCAGACTGGTGGTTCAGGAGTCAGTGGGTTCACAAAATCAGTCAGAAAAAATTGCTTGCAGAAAAATTCTCCATGAACAAACCCAGAGAGACTACTTAACACCAAGAGCCCCAAGTAGGAGTCTCCATGCCCTTTAATTTCTTGAGTCCCTTCCCGGAGAAGATTTATTTTTAGAATACATCCCAGGGGAGATACCACATTCCCACAGCTGAAGGAGCCAATCAAAGCAGATCATATCTCAACTAGGAAGTTTTTGAAAAATAAAATAAAAGGTTGACTTCATTGCCTTCACTGTAGTGTGGAGGATGGACGCTCCAGCCAATTTCAGTTCTGACTATAGGAATACAACCTCGCCAAGTAAACACCATTTCTCTGTTCCACCTATCACAATGTTTTACATGTATATGACCTTCTGTTGGTCATGAAATACTACGGTAATCTTTCTTCCAAGCATTCCTTCATCCCCTACAGCTGTCTGTAACAAATTTTATGACATGAGAGGGCAATGTACACGTAGGAGAGGAAGTGCAATTTAAGATAATCATTTATTTATTCATTTATTTTTTTTTCGGAAAATTACGGATTGAAATACACAATTAATTTTATTAATAATTCAATCTTTTGGATAAACTTACCAATAACACTTTGCACCATCCCTAAAGTAATAAAGGAAACTTCCGAGAGATGGATCACATAATTCTTCTCTTGTTTCTCCATCCTTATGAGAGATTAGTTCCCCTTTATGCTCAGGAAGAAAAATCTCCTTTCATGAATGGTTTTGTGGTAAATAAGCCTCTTCCTAACATATCAAATCAAATTGGTCAAATTGAATGCAAGATAATATTGCAGTACTTAAGGAGCTCAGAGCACATAAGAAGTTTGATTGGAGTGCACAAAAGGTGAACAAGAGTTGCTAGAGGAATTAGCTTCTTGTCAGTGCTCTGTAAAGTTGTAAAGTGCAGGCCACAGATGGTTTTTAATCACATGATGAGACGGTCATATTGGTGCAAAAAAAAAATAGCAAATTATGGCTCACTGATGTTCTGCATTATAATAGAGTCAAATTCCCAAAAGACTTTTTTCCCTATCGTTCTGTGTACCAACATGGCTGCTGTGACGTCAGGTGAAAACCATCTATATCATATCCTGATGAACAATCAGTAAAAGCATTAAATTAAATTCAATTCTCTTATAACATGCTTTCACACAGACTTATCAAGGTAAAACATATCATGTAATGACAAATATTAAGGTGCAATGTGTTTACATCATGCAACAGATTACCTAATCTACAATTCAAACACTGAGCCATTGGCGTATAATTAAGCAGGTATACATTAGAAACAAAATAAAAATTAATAACAATTATATGTGAAACAGCAAGTTGAAGTGACAATAGTTATGCAATAGGTCATGATCACATAACAATTGAGACTATTTACAACAAAATAACAAATAAAATAAGAGCTGGACAAGTAACAATAATTATTCATTTACAAGCAATAGAGCGATTTTCAATTGAGTGTCGTAAAACCAAAACCAAAGTAATTACTTTAGCCAATCAGAAAGGACGGAGACAATCCGGTAAACCAATCAAGAATTGGAGTAATTACACGTAACCGACACAAAGCGCGGGAAAATGTCCACGCGCGAGCCACGATTGGTTTTGGTTTCACTTCTGATTGGTTGAAAAAGTGGCGCAAGAACTTTGAACCAATCACTGAGTGAAGTAATGCAAAACCAAAGTAATTATCTAATTACTTTCGACACTCAATTGAAAACCACTCTAACATGTGAAAAGGTCTAATTTAAGTTGCCGTGGTTAATGCGATTTTTGGAGTGGAGTTCATGCCTTTTGTTAAGGCCGTGCGGATTAGGTATAAATAATAACTATTGTGTCATCCAATAGGCTTCTCTGTAGTAGTAACTGGCCTAAATTGAAAAACACCAGAAAACAGTAAACTTACTGATCATGTTTCAACTGGTGTTAGCTAATAAATATAGCACACGAACGCTCTTTTGCTTCTTTTTTTTTTTTTTTTTTTTGTCTTTGTTAGGTTTTGTTCCTTTCCAGTTAAGCGCCGATCAACTGGAAACTTCAACATCCCCTCCCCCCTTTTTCCGGGCAAACCACGGGCATTTAAACTTTTGAAGATTGGACTGTTCAAATTCCCGCCCACTTGGACCAAAGTAGTATCCAAATGCCCTACCCTGTCGTCAGATTTGTCTGTCTGTCTCCAACTTTTGAAGACATTTTTTGTTAAGTTTCGATTTGATCGGCGCATTATAAATAATAATTATTGCCAGTTTGTATTACTTACCGACGTTTTTCGGATACGAGGCGCACTCGGTTGTAAGACGCACCTTTAACTTTCAAAATTGATGGCATTTACGTCACAAACTGAAAATCTCATCAAAATACTCGGTTCTAAGCCGCAATTTGGTTCAACTCATCGCTAGTTATGCTGTCTCAACTGAAGGTTGTAGTGTAGGTCAAGAACAGTGGAAAAATTCGCGACGAACGTTGGTGCGAGGCCACCATTTTGGAATCGCAGTAAGGGGAAGACTGGGACGAGTTTAACATACAAGATGGCAGCAAAGGATCAAACCTGGGAAAGAAGTTTCCGGTTCTCATCGTTGACAAATGCTTCCCCAAGAACCATCCATTGAACAAGATCTTCAATTGGCACACACTGAAACTGAGCTAATCTTGCATGCCAAACATGAAAACAATAATTGGATCCCACAACAAAAGAGTTCTTTCAGCATACACCACCCAAACACCTGGAGAACAGCATGACACATGTAACTGCGAAAGAAAACCAGAATGTCCGCTTGATGGTAAATGCCTCCAAACTAATGTATCTATCAAGACATTGTCACCTCCACTGACACAACGACTGAATCATACGTTGGACTAGCAACTAATTTTAAAGAACGCTTCAGAAACCACCATTCATCTTCATGCCAGCAAGCGAAACGAAACAGCTTTAGCTAAAGAAGATTATGAAAAGACGATATCAGCACTTTTTTAGTGTCAAAATTTGTTTTCACAATTTCCATCTGAAAGCTGAAAAGTTCGGTATTATCGTCTGTTTGTGCCCATTCTGTTGTTGGTTTTGTCATTCTCTTCTAAAGCAAAAACTTGTAAAAGATCAGATTTAATGACGATTGGCGATGTGACATATATTCCTAATTATCAACTGCGCAACTTTTTCGTTGAGAAAAGGATTAAAAGTGAGTTCGGTGGTTACGGCTGTTGTATCCGAGTACTAGTTGACCAAAAAATTGAGCAAATTGTACCTAAAATAACGTGGGTGACAAATTACTCCTTAATTTTGGCGCAAATTTTCAGCGTTAATTTATAATTTCACATGTGAAATTACTGTTGCTGTGGCAATATTTGCTACAGTGCCAAAATGGCGTCCAGGTTTGAAAAAAACCCGCGTCTTACGAACGTAATTTGTAACCTATGATGTTAATAGTTAATCAAATGGTGTACTCGTGAAATTAGGGAATAATTTCACTTGCGTTTTCTCCAAAGTCAAATTATTTCCCTCGCCTGAAGGCTCTGGAAATTCAGTATTTGATTTTGGACAAAACGCGCGAGAAATTATTTCCTAATTTCACTCTTTATTACACCCATTTAGAAATCACTGGTGCACCTTGCAATGTGATTGGCTCTCAGCAGTGCGATTTATTCCCAAATCGGATTTTTTTTGCTCTGCATCGCTCCATTTCCCCAGCCAATGATAATGGGCCACTAAAACAAAACAACCAATCAGATTTCAAGGCTTGTTTAAGGTAACCAATCAAATTGCAGGAAAATGAAAGACAAAGAAAATCATTGTGTAACCAATTTTGCAACTTTTGTTCCCGACTGGATCAATAAAATTTTGGCACTGTCTAAAATCCTGTATTTTAGCGATTAAATAATTATTGTGTGATATCTAAATGGATGTAATAAAGTGGTAATGGAACTATGTGTCGTGCAATTTTGGTCTGAGATCATACTTGTGATTTCAAATCGAATTCGCGCTTAGCGCTCGTTTGATTTTGAAATCACACTTATGATTTCAGACCAAATTGCACTGCATTCAGTTAAATTACTGTTATTCACCAATTGATAACCCATACTAATAATACTCTATCAAGTGGAGAATAGTAAATACTATAACTTTTCAAGGTTTCAACTTTTACTCACAAATTGTAAACAACTTTTCCTTCCCGCCATCTCAGAGGTACAGAGGTTTCAGGTTACAGAGGTCTCAAAGGTTTGGCTGGCTTCACTCAGACGTTGAACTTCATCGACCGATAGATTTGTGTAAACGCAGCAGCTAAGGCAACATGACAAGGCCATGTAAGTCACGCTCCCCGTCGAGAGAGATTTCCCGCCAACACTTTGGGAAGATTGGCAAAGGAAATATCTGAGCCAAGATAACTAGCTAGAGCGAGAACTTAAATTATATTCTTGGGTTGCATGTCGCGCAAGTGAAAACATAAATCGCTTACCACTTACGAAATTGAGTCAAGAAATGGAAATGTTATAGAAGAGGAATAAATAAACAACGGGTCCAAGTCTCAGTGCTGTGCGTTGTTCCGTACTTGAGTTATTCGGCGAAATTTATTACTCAAATTTGTAGAGTTTAGTACGGAGGCGCCATGTTGGTGTACTGCTGAAGTACACCAACACAGCGGCCGGAAACCTGTAGAAACATCTGGAGTTTGGCTGTCTTTAACACTTTCTGCACAATAATGAGCTAGAAAACATTCGTATAGACACGTCTCCTAGTATATTGGCTGTTTAGGCCACAAAAACACGAGGGAAATAGATGTTTTTATGCAACTGGCATGTTTTCCGAAAGCTGTCAATATGTCACGCACTGTGAAAAAGTCTGAAATTCAAACTGCTCTATTTTCGAAACGAAGCACGGTACCGAGCTGAAAACATGCAAACAGATATATTTTTAAAAACTCTTATAGCTGATCAAGACAAAAACTCAAAAGGCTCTTTAGTTTTGTAGTTTCTTTTTGTGACGTCACGTGCAACCCAAGAATAGCCTGACAAGACACAAGCAGTAATCTCCACCACAGTCACCTAATTAAACCATGATCAGTGAGCTTCACCGCTCAAATGGTTGCTTCCTAAGCAGTAGTGGAGATTTGAGAGAGGTTATATGTGTTTGGATAATATACAATTTCATAAGGATTTAAAAAGACCCCTCGAGCTGACGAAAAAGGAAGAAGAATCATTCTTGGAAGCAGAGTTAGTATGCCAAAAACTGGATGCAACGACAATTATAAATTACAACCTGTACATGTAAAACGAGCTGTTATTAAGGTCGATCACCGGTGACAACATTTGCAAGGATTGCACTTTTTGTGTGAGACAATAGCGAGGCTGCAAGAATTTGATCGGATATTTGTTAACTAGAGATCAAGAAATAAACTGATAATCGCGGGAGAACGCGTTTTTTAAAAAAATAATTGTCCTGGCAATTCAGGTTGATGCATTGTTACGAGGCTATAACACTACTTTCCTTATACGGAACCAAAATTTCAGGAAAGAAAACAGATAATAACCGCGACCTTAGGTATAAGCCTGCAGCTTTATCGCTTCACATCAACGGGCCCTTTACTTCTATGAGATACAGAGAACTAATTGGTACGATTATCGATCACATAAATAAGATCTAAAAATTAAACTCCACCATCCTTGAAACCAGGTCCGGCAAGCAGAATAAATGAAATTTGGAACGGATTATGCCACTCAATTCCCTGTTAATAACGCTTAATACTAAGGGATATTTTGGTTCAAAGCGATATAGTTCACCCACGAAGCACAGACGCCAACAAAGGGGCCGACCATTTAACTCTTGAGGGGGGGAGGAAGGGGGGTGGGTGACTTTGAAAAAAAATTTCCTGCAAGGGCTTGTTGGAAGAAAAAAAATGCAGGCATCACAAATGAAATAGAAAAAAATTCTTGCACTGCTGCAAGCAAGAAAAAAAAAATGTTGCAAAGCTATTTCATCATTCCTGGGGGGCTTTACGAAATCCCAGCAAAACTGCAACCATTTTAGATAATCTGCAAGCCAGCAAGCTACTCTGGTTAGCCTATTAAAATAACAAAGTGACATTGATTGGCCTAAATAACACTCTGGTTAGCCTACAGTTAGCTTAGGTAGCTTGCGGTTTGCCCTTATAATGGGATAAGGGATTTCTTGCTTGCTCAGTTCACATGGCACCAAGTCATAAAATAACAAAGTGACATTGATTGGTCTAAATAACACTCTGGTTAGCCTACAGTTGGCTTAGGTAGCTTGCGGTTTACCCTTATAATGGGATCAGGGATTTCTGGCTTGCTGGCTCGCACTGTATCCAAACTCACAAGCAGTAATGGAGGTAAATTTTTCTATTTGAAGAATCAAGTCTTATTAGACATAGAAAAATAATTTGTTCGTTTTTAATCTTTTCAACTGAAGCATTTTCAAGTAATTACTTTCTATTGAAATAATTATACGGTTTTTGCAATACTAGAGCTATTTTTCAAATTAGACCATGATCAACTAACTTTAATTCTGCTTTCACATTTGTTTTGGAGATTTCAGTCCACTTTTAAATTGTAACTAATGCTTCTAGTAGTAATTACCATGCTATGAGCATTTCTGAACTGCTTTTTGCTATTTTTACCCTTTTTTTTAATTAAGAAGCTAAACATTTTCAAATCTACCTTTGGAGAATCACTTTATAACATGAGAATATTGTTATTAGGTAATATTAAATGATTCTAAAGAATGACATTCCGAAAACATGTCGCTATACAAGAATGATTTTGTATAGCTTTGATTTTAAGGTTTTGCAGCTCCATATATTAGAACTATTACTGCAATAACCACAATGTAAATGTAAATACACTCTGTAAATGTAAACACGACACTTTTTTAAGGAAAAAAAAGCCTGCAGAGAAATGAGGAGAGAAAAAAATATATCCTGCAGAGCATTTAGGTGGGAAAAAAAAGTGTCCCAATTTAAGTCTAAGCATTTGCTACCTATTTTCAACAATAAGGTAAGGGTAAAGGTTAGCGTTATTTTTAGCTTTGGGTAAATGCAGCAGTTAATCTTCACTTAAAGAGCAGCCTTTGGGGGACACTTTGTGACATAAATTGTTTGTATTCTGAGACACAAGTGATGTTGAAGTTGGCTAGAAGAGCAAGGGGACACTTCGTGACGCTTATTGAAATCTGCATGCGTCTAATTAGGACACACCTGGACATATCTCAGTTTGCTAGAAAAAAAAAATTGCTGACCAGAAATCACCCACCCACCCTCCCCTCTCAAGAGTTAAATGGTCGGCCCCTAAACCAGAGTGGCACGATTCATACAACCAAGAAAATGGCGCCTGCATATCTTATTGTGTTTAACTGACGCAAGTTTTGACCCGTAAAAGCCATATAGGTTCACCTATGCACAGTCTTGGGGAACTGTGGGGTCTGTTCAGAATCTGGGGACATTTTTGAGTCCTTCGTAAAATGTCCTCGCAATTGAGTGATTTTTACTATTGGGGAAACGTGTTATTCGTGATTTCGTTTTACTCAGGTTTGGAAAGTCTTGGAATTTTCTTTATAGTTATGTCGTGAAGATCGTAAATTAACTTGTAGTTTAAATTAGCATGCGAAGATGAAATCAATCAGTTCAATACAATAAGATATCCAGGGACAACATGACAATAGATTTTACGAGAATTGACATTTTCAATGTCTACGGATACCCACCATTGAAAAGTCTTTTCAGATCATAACACTGGGCAAGAAAAAGGGTGGCAAATGCGATGAAAAAGTAAGAAAAATGGACATTTTGACATCAGAGGGAAAAACGCATAGCTGAAGTAAAGGGCACCGTTTATGAATCAAAACAAAAAGATCAAATACTTTGACGGTAGCGAAATTCATGACGTTCTCGTTGCCGTCGGTGTTCCTTCTAAATTCGAAGCTTTTCAAGGTTAGGTTAGCAATACCAGTTCTTTTAGTAGTTTTTTTAAAGTTCCATCCAGCTTCCATCAATACTTTCTTTGACGGTCAATACTGTAGACTGGGGTGATGAGCGGCAATAAAAGCAAAGAGACGCCAGTGCTCGGTAAGAAACAGCTCCTCGTGGCAAACCACATAAAGAGGGAACACCAACCTCGGCTATGTCTGGAAAGAGATCAACCAAACGTGCGATGTCCTCTTTGCTTAGTGATATTCCCTCCACGCACATCGCGAAAATCTCGTGCTTTTGAATGGCACAAATGATGGACTCAAGACCCACCTTACAAAAAGCTAGTCTAAGAAAACGCAAGGACGAAAAAGAGGCATTGTAATTCCTCTGTAAGTCAAATTTTCACAGCCGCCTACGTTTAATATTCCTAACGAGGGTATGCTTCCGGTAACAAAAACTAGATGGCTGTCATCCAACATTGTTTGGCTCAAGTTGAGCTCCGCAATGTTAACAGCTCGAATAACTGGATATTTACAAAGTTCACCTTTCATTTTTGCCATGTTAAGAACTGTCAGTCCAGCACAGTTTTCCACTATTTTGCAGAATGTTGCCCAGGTTGTTTTTGCGCCACTTAAATCAATAGAGCGGAATAGACTAGGCCTTCATTGGACTGCTATGAGAAAGTTATCCACTGTCTCCTTTGATGTGTTCTGTGCTTTTACAACGGAGAATTCATGATTTCTTGCGTACTTAATCAGAGTTTTGTCGTAAGAAATTTGCAGCCAAGCCTTGCACACTAGAGAAGCGGTTCTTCGAACAAATTTGTAGGGTAAATATGAGAAAACGTGAAGTATGATGCTTTGAGGCAAGGTATCCATTTATCTTCAGACAAGTAGCTACGAAATTCATTCACGTATAAGGCCATTTAAGTGACAGTCTTATCACGTAGATTTAAGAGTTGCTAATGCTGTCAGATTCTCAGGTCCCACCAAAGAAAAGTATCTGTTTGAATTTTTGGTCTAAAGATCTAAAAAAGCAACTGTGTATTACAAGTGAGGCAGCAAATTATCAATGGAACTTTCTTTCTGAAACGACTTATCAAAGCACTGCAATACCCATTCAAGGAACCCTTATCATACTTCAAAAAGGGAATGGAACTCAGTATCTTGAGACGACAACTTGATCTTTTGATATTCTAAAACAACAACATTTGTACTTACCTTAATGGATTTTTGGATTCTTAAATAAAGCAACACGTTTTTTCACGTCCTTGATAATCGTGCCAGTTTTCTCTCGTTCCCCACCAAAGAAAAGAACCTGTTTTACATGATGTTTGGTCTCAAAATAAAAGTAACCAACTGCGAGGAACACACTAAAAGGCACATTATCAATAAAGTTTTGTTCTCCAACGACCTATCGAAGCACAGTTGTTTCAAAACCGAGAATAGCTTTTTCTCAGCACTACGATGCTGCGGGCTAATTCACAATAATACAATGACGCCATAGACTTGTCAAATAGGAGAAAAATACGTATCTTAATACAGCATTTCAGATGTCAAACAAAACTAGTGACAATAGTAATAAAAGACTTTTTTCTTTCTTTTAACCTTAACTGCCCCTTTTAGATTAGTTTGCTGAATAGTAGGCATCTTCTTTAAGTTCGTTTATGCTACCGTTTTTCTCTTATTTAAGTCGTTTTCTTTCAAAGAACATGCCGTGCATCAGACTAAATTTGTTAACCGCTTAGCAAAACAACCCCCGCACTCACTGATAGTGCGAGAAATTTAAACGTTCAACACTGACTTTCATAAGAGTTTTGTAATGACATTATATCGAGTTTGCTAGCTTATCCTTTACGCAGTCATATTGTCAAGTTGAAAAAAAGGTACAATCTGGCCATACTTTGTCTAGAACATTACTTTGGCTGACGTTTTTCGCAAGTTGAATCTATTAGCCTCAGGCTACGAGGAGTGTAACTGAGACCCCATAATCACGACTTCTATTTGCAGTAAGTTAATGGGTACACACCTCATATCGCTTTTTCAAAAGATTCCCGAAAACTCTTTCCCGCTTAATGACTTTTTTGGCAGATGTTTGTCAGATACTCCCGTTTTCACTATTGTAGACGCCACAAGAGCAATTTTCGCGCGCATTTTTTTCGTCTCATGATTTTGGCGGGAAGTAGGTCTGATATGGTCTAATTACTCTGCCGAGAGAGAACATTATTTTTGAAAAAAAAAATAGAAAAAATGCGCAATGAGAATTTGTCAAAAGTGTTAAATCTAGACAGCTCAGAATTTTTTTGCCTACTTGTCTCCTTGCGTCCGTCCTATATAGAGGTAGAGGATATTTTTTGTTTGGTCCAATTTTCGCTTAAAAGCCAAACCCTTTAGTAGAACCCATTTACTGAAAACTACATTAAGAAATTGCCTGGGATGACAATTGCTTTCGTATACCACTGTGTGGTGCACATCTGAATAACATTCCGATAAGAGTAAAATGACCTACGGTCGCAGATCACTAGTGGGGACTCACATCATATCAGTATGCCAAAAGGTTCACATCAGTCTGGGAGAGGGTCTTTATTTTTACCACGGCAGGGTAGCCTTTCATTTACCTGTGGAGAAATCAGAATCGATAAATGAAAAGTAACGACTAAAACGCAAAGTCTAATAAAGTTGGCCGAGCCGATATCATGGGGTTTATCGTTTTTTTACATAATATCGAAAGCAAGCTAGAACCTCCCACAGACTGTACCAACAAGTGCCCACTATATTAGATTTCAACTACATCTTGACAAAGAGCGTTTTTAAAGAGGCAAATGTACAGCCACAGACGGCAATGTAATGTCGCTCTTCTTTCTCGTTTAAGCTTTTCACGGACGCCTCTCTAAGATAGTTTTTTTTGGCAGCAAAATCATGGGTGCTAACCCTAAACCATCTTCTTGGTCCGTCAGGCTGATGAGAGCTCTTCCTTAACTTCATGATTATTTGAGAAGTTTACTTTCAGAAGACAAAAAGACCAGTTCGGCTAACGCAATGTTGTACCCGGTCAAAATCAAATCTCTTGGGGTTAAGATCCTTTAGTGTATTGCAGTTTGCATGATTGGCCGGTTGGACTTTTACTTCAATTGGGACGCAGTTAAAACGTTTTGGCGTTAAGTTGTTGGGCATGTTAGGGCGGCTTGGTCTAGCACGAAAACGATCTTCTCCCTTTGTTTTGTCGTATCACGTGCTACTAGTGTTTCTTTTCTTCTTTAATTTTGTATGTCAGTAAATTCATGAAACTCGTAGAGCCGTTTCCCATCGAAAAGAATGCGTAGTTCCCAAAAAAAACAAACCGGCTAGCTAATATTGTCTAGGGCAAAAATGAGAACGATGCGTCCGAGAGAATTTCTGTCTAACGCCGTAAGAAAAATCTGTTTAGGCGACCGAGCTGACAGCAATGACCCTTTGCAGACGCGCTTGAAATGTGTCTTTCCGGCATGAGGTAATTAGTGCACATAAACGGTGCCCTTTTCAAAACAGTCATGAAAATACTTGCTACAATTTCCATCCACATGATCTTAATTGGCAATTTTCATAACTGGTTTTTGAACATTTTTCCCCTGAGATGTTTAATTTGCAGAGGCAAATGTTCAAACCGTTTGAGGCGCAGATACAACGCCATTTCAATGATGATTTTTGCGGCCATTTTCAACCATTTTAATTATATACTGCGATGCATCAGTGCATGCAGTATAAAGAATTCAGGCAGAATAGCAAGTACTTTCTTTTCTTTCTTTCGAATCGCTTCATAGGGAAAAATCTTTCTCTTTTTAAGTTTTACAAGGGTCATTTGATTGGTGAATGATTGAAATCCTAAGTTTCTCCACGCTACACAATAAGTGCTAATAAGTTTGTTGGCTTTAACATGCTACTTGCTAAGTATTTCGACACTAAGATCACATGGCGAAAGGCATATCGTCCTCTGATCTCTCTCTGCGTTAGCCTTACAGAGCTGAAAAGCAGAGATGAACACACACATACGCGTTTGCTCAGACGAATGATTCAACATCATCAACCGGGTGGGGGGGGGGCCATGATATTATCATCGTTTTGAGTATGAGGGTTGCCGGCGTAAAGGGTCGTAAAATGGTCAAAATGCTTAAAATCTAGGAGTGTTTAAATGACCTCCATAATCAATTGGAGATTAAGTTAATGGGGGACGATACAGTGCTTGCGCGCATTTTCCGTCGGCACTTCTTTGTTTTTATTCGTTTGTTTCATTTTACAAGAAAACACCTCGCGCTAGTTTCGCCTCGTCGTCCGTGCGGGAAGCAGTTTTGCTGTGGCATTGAACTTCGCGTAAGAGATAGATAGTCTGGCGCCGTGTTTTTGAAAGCAAAGAGATGCATGTAGCTAAATAAACTAAAGCGCAACTGAGATTTTGTTACTAGACTTCTGTTGAATGCTGGAAGGTTGACATTATCGGCTTATCTTTTTTGTCGGCGTACCGGCCTTCGTTTAAGAAACGGATGTCTTCGGTTGTGGGCTCGTGGCCATCTAAGTAATGACATTTACAAACAACGAGATTTGACTTACGTGTAAAGAACTTACAAAAGCATCTCAATTTTCTACAAATGTGCCCCATAAAAAGCGCGTCCAATTCTCGTCATTACCAGTTTAGCTTGTTACCAAATAAAATAACCGATCACAGCTAGTCAGAGAGTATCAGGGATTAGGAAGAAATGAGGCGTCCATTAGCTCCCTTGTATTGCACTTTCCTTCTGTCTAATTTGTTTGCTGGGGTGACGTTGACTCATATGTTATCACCTACAGACATTCTACACTACCTTCTTTACTTGTTAGTTTCAATCCTCATCCAAAGTGTTGAAACTGCAGGCACGATCAAGGAAATAAGCCTGGTAGAATAAAAGAATTGGATTAGTTGGAAAATCTCATTCTCGTACCCGCTGAAATGTTTCATTAGTCTATATTGATCGTGGTTATTTTTTTTTTTTTTTTTTTTCCCTAATGCCTTTTAATATTAATACACGAAATGTTATTTATCCACGTTGTTGTGGGTTGCTTTTCTATAATTGGGCCCGGAAAAAAAAAATTAAGGTTTTGTTTTTTTTTTGTTTGTTTGTGTAAACATAGTTGCATAATAGTATGACGCCTGCTTATGAAACCCGGAGAGAGGAACAGTACCTGTCGCACTTCATGTTACTACTTGACGCGTTGACTGTACCATACCATGCCCAATCTGTTGTCCTCGGTTCTGGCAACTGAATTTTGAATAAATTAATCGAAAACTATTGACTTGGCTTTCTTTTAGAAAAATCGGCGTGGTTTGGTGCAGTGGTTCGGGCCAAAACAGAAGAACAGCAAAGTTGAACAAGTTTGTTGGCACTGGTATGCCTAAGTGACGCTTTCTAGATCAAGGGGCAATAAGCTTTTTCTCAAGCTATCCTATCCGCTTTAAAATGACTTACTTACTTTCCACTGTCGTTGCCCCTGCATTTGGTATATCGGATCTGTATGTGTTTGCTGAAGGAACGTTAAATCATTGTGCCAACAGACTATATTCAACCTGGTATACAGATTGCTATTACAAAGTTTATAGTCGATGTGACCTTTCCAGGAGCGACAAGAGACTCCTCGCCCGTATCGTCATAAACCTTCGAAAATTCATCACCACATCGTCTGGATGTAATTCAATTCTGAAATTCGTAGAATTCCTGTATGGCAAATGGAAAACGCAAGAAACTTGGTTGTAATAGCCCGTCGCACAAATACAAGCGTTTTTTAATGGCGTGACTGCTCTGACATGTATTGACAATAGAATCAGATGACTTAAAGTCTCGATTCCGGCAGAGGGCAAGGCGCATACTTTTGTTGAATCGATTGCATGTTGATGAATACACAATGTGTCTGCACTCCCTTTAGATAATCGGCTTAATAACGTGAGCGCCACCGAAGTCGGTGGGCGTTTTTTTAAATAAAGATACTTTCAATATGTCAGTCAAAACCATTGTTAAATTGTGGTCCGATGAGAAACCGATTTGTGCAGGGCGCTAAGATTTGGCTTATCAACAGTGCCTTGGATCAATTTTGTGTTACCGACATGAAAGGAACGTCGGCGTCGAGCGTAATATATAAGCCGTTGCACCAGAACGTTTTTGGGTCAGGATCGGTAAGACGACCTCTTAGGAGGGTTCCCAGGTTTGCATCAATGCGCGGCAGGACTTGTAGAAGTGGTTCTATTGGGGCCCGTGCAAGTCTCCTGCCCATGCAACTGATCTAGGGAATGTCTCGCCTCTCAAGCTTTGCGAAGTTTTGTGAGTTGCGCCACCACGTAGTCAATTGAGATGTCCGGAAGGACGCGTTCATTTTTCAC
>NW_027180145.1:165000-175000 GCF_036669925.1 Montipora capricornis | reverse complement strand
ATTGCACCGGCACTGCAGAGGTCATGGGTTCGAATCCCGTGGAAGCCACCTGAATTTTTCAGGTGGCTTTAATGCGCTCAACCCGCAACCCACGAAAAAACAAACTCAACAAACGCATTTGTGGGACAAAGAGGGGTTTGGGACTAACAATAAAAAGAGCCAGAAGGTCCCAAACCTCTCTGGCAGGTGGGACATAATCCCCACAACCTTCTCCAACTAGAGAGGTCCTTATCCTATCCGGGGGCCAGGGGTTCATATTCCCCCAACCCTCTCCAAGGGGCGAAACTCCCTATTGAAAGAGATAATTTTCCTATACCCTCCCACAAGAAGTCCTCATCCGATAATTCTCTCCAGGGGGGTCAAGATCTCCAGTGGAAGAGGTCATTATCCTATACAATCTTAAACTCGTTGTTATGGTAACAAAGAAAGAGGTGAGTCTCTGGGGCAAAGGGGGACCTGTATGGGAGCATTTCATCTCGAAGCCATGTTTTATTTAAATAATATAAATCTTAAAATGGCTAGCTATGATAAGGAACTTGGAATATTTTAGTGGAACAAGTACAGCACCTCAGTAATGTTGCGCAACATAAGCACTTTCTGTACACAAAAGGTGATGAACATGTGCACCAACCAAAAAATAATAATAATAACAATAAATTTCAAAACCAAATGATTAAATACATCGATAGCTCATAAACTACTCAGACATATTAGATCGAGTTTCAACCGAGCGTCGTAAAACCAAAACCAAAGTAATTACTTTGACCAATCAAAAAGGACGGAGACAATCCAGTCAACTAATCAAAACTCGAAGTAATTACACGTAGCCGACACAAAGCGCGGGAAAATGTGCACGTGCGAGCCTCGATTGGTTTTGGTTTCACTTTTGATTGGCTAAAAAAGTGGCACGAGAACTTTGAACCAATCACTGAGTGAAGTGATCATAAAGCAAAGCAATTCGCTAATTACTTTCGATACTCAATTGAAAACCGCTCTAATCCAACTGAATAAATTATTGATTAAGGTGGGGGGGGGGGGTAGGGGGGGGATTTAAGAGCAGCTAGAATGAAGAACTAGCATATAAAAGACGACCAATCATGATGACTGTACTATCAGTGTAAAAGCCTGCGTATGATTGCCCACCGGTGACGTCAGACGACAGTTGCACGTGAGCTGAAGATAACCTTGAGCGTGACAGCAGCATTTGCTCGAATAGTATGTGACACGTGTTATAAATGGTTGGTTGTCGCGTTAACTCAAATTTATAATAGTTGTAAGTTTTGCTATAAAAGTGACAATTGCTAAAATTGTCCAGTTAAGAGCGAGGATTACTTCTTTCTTCTTTTGGGGAAATTATACCACTTACATTACAATGTTGACGAATACAAACAAAACAGAAAGCCACAAGCTAAGCCGTCGTTCACAACTGGTACCCGAGTACCCGCACCCGGGCACTTTGCTCAATGGGGACCCGCAATGTGGACACGACTTTTGTAAGTGCCCGTGCCAATTATTGGGCACGGTGCTCGGGCACGGGCACAAGGCTGCATACGATTCTTACATACATACTTATACATACACATTTTACTTACAATCAGAACAGTTTTACATTTAAGCTGACCGACAGGTAGCAATTTAAAAGCGAGAAAGAATATTTTTAAGGAGACTGGTTCCCAGACTCCACGCAGTTAGCGGCGGCATCTCGATCTGCATACGTACACACAGGCATTTTTTTTTTTCCTTTGGTAAGGCAGGTCAGTCTGAGGCACTTCGAGGGCTGGTGTGGACCTACCATAAAATCCTAGCTAACTAAAAATTACTTAGCGAAATTTACAAACTTAAAATCTTTAAGATTTCAGATGGTAATAAAAATTTGAGAAGAAGCTAATCTAAAAAGCGTATGACAATCTCAAAAAACAAATTTTCAAAAAAATTAAAAGTATAAAAAATCAGGTTCTTCTGATTTAATTAAACAAGCATCTTTCTCTAATTGTATTTTGTCCAATATTCTTGAGCCATGTTTAAGTCTTCCTTTAAAAAGGGTGGTAAGACGTGGACTCCCTGATTGCTTTGGGTATTAAGTTCCATACGATGGAGCCCCTGTACCTCACACTATTTCTTCCAATTATGCTGCTATAACGCACTTAGGAAAATTCTTAATTTTTGCGTGTTAAGTTATGATTATTGGCATTGTTAGGGATTCCAAGTAAAACTGCAATTTGCTCAGGTAAGTTGTTGTTGTACACCAGGTACATAATAGAGAATATCTTTCACTTTGCTAGGCAGAACTCGACTCCTCACAAGTTGAAAGACAACAAATCGCGTAGACAATAATTAAAAATGGTACAAGGTAAAGAGACACATTTTTGTCTCCGTAGATTTTGCTTCGCCAAATTTCCTGAGTGTCATCTTGGTGATAATAATCAGTGTCATACAAAACAGAATGGTCTGCGCGTGACCCAAGCCGTTGTTGACAATGGCAGCAGTGCTCACTCACAGTTCTAGCTAATAATAGTAATAATAATAATAATAATAATAATAATAATAATTTTAAATATATAGCGCTCATATCCACGTATCGCTGTCCATGGCGCTTTACAATTTACAATTTACAGTAATTTACAATAAAACGATTTAAAAACATTAAATTCCATGGAATGTTATTATACAATAAATATTATTAATTCTATAAACTATCTATAAAATATTATTATTATTCCAAACAACAACTATTGAACTGATAATGATATAATCAAATGATGCAAGAAATATCAAATCAGTCGATAAAAAAACGAAAATGATTAAAAAGAAAAATCAAATAACTAATTAAATTTCCTATTATCAAGAAAAAATGTAAAGAGAAACGTTTTGAGTCTGCTTTTACAACTAGCAACTGGGGAGCAAGAACAAATATCTGAAGGTAACCTACTCCAAAGTCTCGGAGCAACGAAAACCATAAGCGGTGAGCTTAGCTCTAGGTTCAACAAGAAGTTTATTCGTAACAGAGCGAGGAGAGTAGCAAGAGGAACGAGAGGAAAGAAGATCAGACAGATAGCAAGGAGGCAGACCATTTTAGGCCTTATAAGTGAGCAGAAGCAACTTGAAGATAACCCTATAGTATACAGGAAGCCAATGAAGATCAATCAACACAGGGGTGATATGATCAAACTCAGTTCCCTGTAAAAGTAACAACACGAGCAGCAGAATTCTGAACGTGCTGTAGTTTGTCAACGAGATACTTAGGGAGTCCATAAAGAAGAGCATTACAGTAATCGAGTCAGGAAGAAAACAAAGCGTGAACAATAGTGTGAGCAGCATTAGTACTAAGATATTTCCTAATAGAAGACCGATTTCTTAAGTGGAAGTAAGACGACTTGCAAATCTTGCTAACTTGAAGTTCCCCAGTCATGCATTCATCGAAAACCACTCCTAAATTAACAGCAGAAATACAAGGGACAATACTTTCACCACAAACTACGATCTCATCTAATGGAGGGCGACTACGAAACCTACAGTAGATGCAAATCAACTCTGTCTTATCATGATTTAGCTTCAAACCATTAGCAAGCATCCACCATGAAATGTCAGTGAGACATTGTTCCAAAGACTGTCTCGATTGTACAAGCTGTTGGTTACCCTTAAACGAGAAATACAACTGAGAATGATCAGCGTAAAAAATGATAACTGACATTATGACGCTTAACAGCGTCAGCTGGTGGAGAAGTATAGATCAACTAAAGAAAACGCCTTAGTACTGTGCCCTGTGGCACTCCAACATCAAGGTTGACAAGGCTCGAGGAAGACTCATTGATACCAACGAATTGCTTCCTATTGGTGAGGTACGAACTTAACCAACTTAGAACAACATCCCTGACACCAAAACGATTAGCACGTCTATCAAGTAAGACATCATGAACAACTGTATCAAGCGCAGCTGACATATCAAGGAAAATCAGAATGACACAGTTGCCAACATCAACAGATTGAAGGATGTCGTTGTAGATACGTACCAAAGCCGTTTCATTGCTGTGCTTAGCTTTATACGCCGACTGAAACAAATCATGAAGATCATGTTCAGCAAGCTAACAATTAAGCTGATATGCAACAGCCTTTTCAATCAGTTTAGATAAAAACTGAAGATTTGAAACAGGACGGAAATTTTAAAAAACTTCATGATCAGCATTAGCTTTTTTAAGAATAGGAGTGAGTTTAGCCACTTTAAGAATTAGGAAACGCACCTTTAGACAGAGAAAAGTTGATATTTCTCACCAAAGTGGGTAAAAAACAACCCAGACACTTCTAACAAAAGAGAGGCAGGAATTGAATCAAGACTGCACGATTTCACTGACGAACCTATTAGGCGTTAAACATCATCACTACAGTGGTTTTCACTCCAGTGGTTTTCACTCCTAAAAACACATTTTCTAATTGTGCTTTTGATGTAGCTACCAGAAGATATGGCATCTTGTGTTATGTACACTTTCGCTGACCTTCAATAGGCCATTTCCAAGTTGGTGTTTGTCTGAGTTACGAAGTGAGTCTTGGTGCTCAACTATTTGTATAAGAATACGCAACTCATTTCCAATTGAATGGTTATGCACCTGCACTCGCTTTCAAACTGAGGCATGCAGCAACTCGGAAATGGGCTATTGGCGTTCGTTTTTGAACGAAAAATGGCCTAATGCGTTTTTCAACAATGCTCCAGTTGTATTGTATAGTAATTCTTGGTTTGCATCCACGTGATGAGACGGCCATGTTGGTGAACAAAACAATAGAAAATGACCCCACAAGTTTTGCATAATAATAGAGTTAAAATCCCAAAAGACATTTTACTGCATTGTTCTGTACACAAACATGGTCATCGTGACGTCAGATGAAAACCATCAATAAGGGGAGCACGGTTGTAAAATACACACCCGATGATCTTTTAAAGAGGCGCTTGTATGAATGGAAAAGAAATCATCGCGCAGAATGGCCGGACGGACGAACAACGAAACAAACTATACTGAAGCTCACTGCTGATTACCATTGAGCAATAAAGTTCTTTTTCTCGATTGTTTCGCTCTGTTAAACATCGATTCGAGTTGATTTATTTCAGTCTGTCGATTGCACGAAAGAAACTGTGCCCGAAAAGAGGGGACTTTTTGTCTTAGCCGCTCATTTAACTGATCTATAATTTTTATTGCACTGGAAGTAAATGTCCGGAGAACAAAAAGGTATTCTGCACGACTTAAATATTATGATTTTTGCACAGTCTTTAAAAAAAAAGTAATTTTTATACCTAAATATCTTCCTTTAAATAGTGGAGAACTGTGGCGGAGAACTGTTGACTTCTGAGTGTAACGCAACCCACCGTTTTCACAATCCTTCCTTACACCACTTCTTCACCAAGGCAACATATTGTTTTACTATCTGAAACACTTCCCTAATAATATTCAATGAACCTAGCCGGCCTTGAGACTAATTATCAAGAAATTCTTTTCTCAGACCAATCCTGGGAAAAACTGTTGGGACAACTCCCGCTCTTCCCTTTCCCAGCATTACAATGTTAATATTTCACGGTGTCCGAATACAAGATTAGTTCATCCATCGCACGAATGTTTTAGTATTGTCTGGGGAAAGGGGGAACGCGAATACGGCATCGAAAGAGCAACACGTGTTGCTCATATAACGATGGAAGCAGGTACAGTAAATTCTCTACTTTTTGATTAAATTTGACTAGTGTCCCAAAGACTTTTGACCAGGAGCCTTGAGGCACACCATAGGTAACGTCGATCCTTGAAAATACATGTGGAGCAATTTGAGTTGTCTGAGTTAGATCTTGTAAGTAGGATAAAAAACACCTGTTTATCTTGCCACAAAAGCCATAGTATTCAAGTTTATGAAGTAAAATATTAGGATCAACAGTCGGTCAAAAGCTTTTTTCGAGTCAATGAAGAATGAGAATAATCGCTTGTCCACATTTATCTGTTGTATGGCGTTCACGAAATCAAGATTTGCATGTTGAGATGAGTCTGCTTTTCGGAAACCGTACTGTGATGGAGAGAGTAGTAAAAATAAAATGTTTTCGAATTGTCAGCAATGAGTTCTTGTAAAATTGGGGAGAAATATCACTAGCTTGTGTTTCCAGAAGTCTGTTTAAAGAACCTAAAGGTAATTTGTTGCAGCGGATCTTGTTTGAAGTTTCATTATCCTTTCTTGGTTGCATTTCCGTAATTTGCCGATTCTTGGCGTGTTTCAATGACATACATCAAATACATCAAAAGTTACTATTATCGTTATTGCTATTGCTTGTATCTCTTAAAGAAACTTTAAACTGAAATTTTAAATAAATAAAAATTGGTGTACCTTTAAAAAAAAGTCAGCTCCCTTTTAAAATTTAAAATCTTTTAACGTTGCAGGGAAATGGCAAAAAAAGGTAACAATGGTATGCTTTCCTCTAGGCAAGTCAATCAACGTTTATACCCTTTTGACAGTTGCTATGAAAAGCATGCAGTTTCTGCTTATTTAACCAAGTTTTCTTTTCTCACAGTTGGACTGGAAAAGGAAGCATTGAAAGCCGTTTATCAGATGAAAATTATTGCCCCTCAATAAGTTCCTCTTGCATGCTTCTTCCCGGTTGAGCCGGAGAATAACAGACTGGCTAATCAACTAAGACACTATGATTGGCCTTTAATTGAATTAAATTATTCTTGGGAACTCAAAGTGACATCCCATGACTGGTCATGCAAACTCACCCTTAGTATAGATTGATTCAATAAAAGGTTGTTTACTTACTCCAGAAACCACACATCAAAAATATAATGACTGCAAGATGCCTGGTGGTTTCCATTCTTGAATGCGCTTTAATAAGTACTTAAGTCCTCACACATTTTAACCAAACGTATCAGCAAGGAACTGCAAAGGAATGAGAAAACGAAGGTGTTGTTGAGACTGTTTTCTAAAGTACCAAATGTTTTCGTACGCGTGCACTCTGTCAAATAACATCTTCATTGTCTCCTAAAAGTGGAAAATATTCTCAGCGAACAAAATGGCTGGAAAGCACATCGATGTTGAATAAATGTATAACAAACACCCCTAAGCTTTAACGTATGCATTTCCTCACATCAAGACTTCCAAATGAAATAAGGAAGTTTAGTTCAAAACTCGTAACCAACGCTAATTTAACCGAATTAACTATTGGAGGGTAATTTGAAGAGCTATTTTCTCTCAATTTAAACCATGTGAGCGTTAGCCCTACTAATCGAATTGGATCTCACACAAGGACAGAGAGAAAACTCTGACTAGGGTGGGAATTGAACTGCTCCCGTCTGACCTTTTATCTCAGTCGCTAAAGCAGCGGTGATTTAACGCGAAGGTCGTGGCCGTTCAATTCCCACCCTGGTCAGACTGTTTTTCTTTGTCCTTGTGTGAGCCCAATGCCAGTAGTAGGGCTAACGCTCACATGGTTTACATGAGGAGAAAATAGCACTTTAAATTACCCTCCAAGAGTTAATTCTGTGGACAAATAAATGCTACATGGCCAACGTTTGCAAAAGCGCAACCCTTCCTTGTACAGGCTAACTTAATACATTCTCTCTACCTTTAGCTACGTTAACAATAATTGTCGATGACGGTTTTAGTTACAAAGAGGAAAGAATTGTAACATCTCCCTCCGATCCTTTGGTCCCAGATGAAACATTTATTAAGCTGACTCGTTTCATGACATTACCATTTATACATTCGAAGAATATGTGAAGAAAAGATAAAGAAAAAAAATGCCGCAGCTGAGATAATTTAAGTCCATGTAAACATGTATGAATTTTTATTTTATTTTGTTGAAAATGTTCCTTGCTTCCGAAACCATTGCTCAGTAGCATTCTTTACACTCTTGTATAATGCATTCATGAACAGGCTGCAAGTGTTCCGGAAGCGGGTTGTCTAATATAAACTGTATATCTTAGTTGCTTGTAAGTGAGGAGAAATTACATCCACCTACACCTGAATCAGTTCCTCTTCACTATGACACAAATAAGATCTTTTTAAAATTTTCTTTGCAGTTGGAAATCTTCAGTATTGATTTTTGGCTTATGATTTTACTTTTTGTTGCGACTGAATATAACGTGTGTTAAAAACAAACACCTTGATATGTTTGAAAACACAAAAGGTGTCTTACGAAATCACACCTAATTTTAGAGTGTAGGGTGGTGTTGTCAGATGAGGGTGGAAGTTGTTCTTCTATCTTCTTCTGCATCAACTTGTCAACTGTCCTTAATCGGTTGAGTGATCAGTGATGGCAGAGATATAACACGTTGACTTCAGCGTCTCCACAAGATTGTTAACAACACAACATTGCTGGACATATGAATCTCTATAAGCTTGTACACCCGTAGGCCGCCATCTTCTCTCAAGCTGCTGTCTTTTTTACATTTTTGACATCACCTCTCCGAGGACATCGCTCGGAGGAGTGATGCACCTCTCCGAGGACATCGCTCGGAGGTGTGATGCAAAAACAAGGCTTTGTACGCTTTGAACGTTACTCGGCAGCCTATGCTCTATGCTCTTATGAAATTAATGAAAGATTCCAGATGTTGCAAGTCCAAACACACTCTATTTTATTTGAGACAACACGTTACTGACAACTAATTTACATAGATTTTTTTTTTCCATTCTCATTGGCTAAGAGAACACAGTGCAGAAAAGATGCAATTCAGTGCAAAATGAAGTAAAAAGAAAGAATTCTTATTGGTCAATGAATAAAGAACCTCACAGATAGCCAATCAAATGCAAGCACAGGATGGCGCAAAATGGAGATACGTGATTAGGTACTTCTGCATAAGTATGATAAGCTATGCAATCTCGACCTTAGAGCTCTTCTCTCGACAAGAGCTCTGGGGAACCCTGAAACGAAGTATTTTTACGTTGGTTTTCGTGAAGAACAATCAAAAGCGTCTCTAATTGGTACATTTATGTTAGCACTAGGGGTGAGCAGGCGCCATGAGGTTCAAATAGCCAATTTTCGGCTATAAGAACCCTACGGCGCATGTTCTCCTACATGCTCTTTCCCAGAGCCTTGGGTCGATACTACGCTCTGGTGGCGAGAATGGATAAGCCATCTTCATACTTTTTCATGCATACCATTAATAAGTAATCACATAAATTTTCCCATGCAATTTGGAGCACAATCCATGATCCATTCTTTATATATTTCAAACTTGCAAAGTATAATAATTCGAAATTATAAAATCCAGTCACTCTTGACTTCTTGACACTTATTTGCATGCATCGTGTAACATTTTCAGAAGAGAGAACGTTTGTCATATGCTTTTTTCAACCAATCGAATGATAACACAACCTTTTATGCAAAGTTTATGAACAAAGTTTGTAAAATGAGGAACATAAATTAATTCACAAACCAAACTCGCAATCTCTAACTTTAACAATAAAACAGCAAATACCAAAGGAGGCAGGTATGGGCAAGATTGAAGAAGATTAAAAGGACTGTAAGCTTGGTTTTTGCAAACTGTTCAGTTTAAGAGTTTTTAAAGTTGATCTCTGTTCATTGTAACTTTAATTAAGTAAACTCGACAGAAACGTTTTCGTCTCAAAACTTTGGTTTGTGTTGTTTAAAAGTTTTTTTTTTTCCGGCTAAGGTAACGTTAAGTTGTATAGCAAGAAGGGACGAATACCCTCCAAACGTCTGGTTCACTTTTAAAATATTTGTGCGCAAATTTGAACTTTCCTTTACCATTCATTCGCATTATATGCGTAGCACAGTTTCTTCGAATTTTTGTTACCACAAAATGAGTTGTATTGCCGTGACACAGCTCTTTTAAGTAGTTCCTGAGTTTTGCCGTAAACCATTGGGTTAGAGATTTAACTGACCAATGGAAAGGCTAGGCATACGTGGTATTGGACAATTTTCACTGGAGCCAAGGAAATCTCCTTTAATCGAAGCTTAAAGGACTGTTCGTCAAAAATGGAATATACAAATATATCGGGGAAATAAAAAAGTGTCACA
>NW_027180145.1:132500-145000 GCF_036669925.1 Montipora capricornis | reverse complement strand
TTCTTAAAAAAATAGGAATCACGTAATAAATATGAAAAAAAAAACTATACTATAATCTTTGTTTTTTAAAAAAATATGGAAAAGGATTTTTTCTGAAAACTAAGGAAATCCTATGCAAAATGAAACACTGGTTCCATGAGGCAAATCCAAACAACCCGAAAGTTAAAAAAAAAAACGGACTGCGACACCACTGACTTCGTAAATGGCTGCGAATCTTCAGAGGTAGAGCGCAACCGACCAAGGGGGTTTCTAGTCCAACGCCGGACCTCTACCTGACCCTTTCGTGCCGAGTCAAGAAAGAAAAAGAAAAGAACAACAACGATGCTGACCAGAGCTGTGACCCAGTCGAAAAGGGACAAAGTGACGTGGTCAAAATTGCGAAGTTGATTAATTAAACAAAATGGAAAAATAACACGTACAAAAAAGACTTTTACCAGGTATATTCTATGGCTTCTGAAGTAAAATAATAGTTTAAAATATAGAAAAAAATAATTGTAAAAAACATGATTACTTACATAGAAGAAAAATCTGATAAAATTTCCCACTCTACAAACTAATTGTTGCAAGTCTCCCTGTTACTATCTACGTAGGACACCGAGCAGAGTGCAACGACTTCTAAAACACAACAACACAACTTTAATGGCGTTCGGTCCTTCAAGAACTACATGCGATTTCGCACGTGGTCCTGGTCACGTGTCGATTATCATAACATCTTCCCCTTTGTAAAAAAAGAAAAGAAACACTCCGCACAGTTCTTTTGGTATAACAAACACGATAAAAATGTTCAACAGTGTTCAACAAGACAAGCAGGCGGTTTAATAACGCAACCATTCCTCTTGAGTAGAGTAGAGGGTGCAGGTTTTTCTGGGTCAGCTGCAGGCTTCGTTAACAGTAGGGAATCTGTTTGTGGTACTGACTGCTGTGTTTCAGCCGCTGCTTTCGATACTGGCAATGATTCTCACTGCAGCACTGATCGCAGGTGTCTGCGGTTTCGTCGGTAGGTTCACCCATCCGACTCAACAACGTAAGAACGTGGACCAATCATTTTCTTGCAAACAGCCTGTGACCAAGTAGATGTATTTGGCTTCTTCATCCTGACAGTTTGTCCAGGTTCAAGTTCTGGCAATGCAGTTCCCTTCAGGTTGTAGTAGAAAGCCTGCCTTTGTTTAGAGCCAATCAACTTTTGTTGCACATTTTGTAGGGGTACTGTCTCAGGCTTTAGTTGTTTAACTGACAAAGGTAACAGATTGTGTCTCCTCCTGCTAAACAGCCTTTGTGCAGGAGATGAACCAACTTCCGCGTGGGTATTACGATAATCCAATAGTGCGAGGTATGGGTCATAATGTCCGCGCACTGCTTTCTTCATGATATACCTTTACCGATTTTAACTGCACTCTCAACCTTTCCGTTACTTTTGGAATGAAGCGGACAGGAGGTGATGTGTCGAAAATGCCAGCCACTTGCAAACCGTGCAAATTCTGTTGAAGCAGACTGCGAAGCGTTGTCAGAGATGACTATCTCCGGAATTCCATTGCGGATAAATTGCATTTTAAACTGCCGTTGCTGAATCTGTCTTGTCCAACTTATCCGCCTCAAAGAAAGAAGAATAATAATCAACCGTAAACAGGTACTGACGCCCATTAAACAGGAACAGGTGTGTGCCAACTTTTTGTCAAGGTCTGGATGGGATCTCCTTAGGGCACTAGTGGTTCTCGAGGCTGATCTGTCTTAAAAGTGTTGCCAATCCTTCAACTCGGCATTCATGCGCGGCCAGTAAAACACTTCTCTAGCCCGTCACAGACATCCTTCAATACCCAGATGAGAAGAGTGGACCATTTCAATCATTTCTTTCCTGAGATTGGAAGGAACAGTGAGGTGCTCGCCTTTGAACAGGAGACCATCTTGGGCAGTGATTTCTCTAAACTGGAAATACGGCTTGACCTCTGCTGAAACTTCATCCAGACTCTTAGGCCAACCTTCAAGAACAACTGTCATGAGCATCTAAAGGTCGTCATCCTAAACAGTACCGTCTTTGAATTCTTCAAATCGTGCTTCGGAAATAGGAGAATCCTCCACAAGTACTATCTTCTCAAGCTCATGGTAGTACTCGGTCCGTGTGGGAAGTTCGTCCAAGTAGGCTCGGGACAAGGGATCAGACATAACCATCAAACTTCCTTTCTGATACTTAACATCGAGGTCTTATCGCTGCAAACGCAGTAGCATCCTCTGTAGACGCTTAGGACTAGCGGAGCCAAGGTCCTTCTTGAAAATAGCTTCAAGAGATTGATGATCCGTTCTAACATGAACAATGTCTCCACCGTGCAGGTATGTATCAAACCTTTCACAGGCAAAAACTACAGACAACAGTTCTTTTTCAATCTGAACATATCGACTTTCGGCTAGGGTTAGCACTCTTGAAGCGAAAGCTATTGGGTGACCTTCCTGGAGTAGGGAGGCACCAAGTCCACTGAGTGATGCATCACACTCAATTGTGACTTCACCAGTAACGTCATAAAACTTCAACACTGGAGCTTGACAAACAAGATTCTTGACACTCTGCACAGCTTCATCATCAATAGGCAGCCAACACCATTCTTCGTCTTTAAGCTGCAGTCGCCTTAACGGTTCACACACAGATGACAGCTTAGGAAAGAATTTTGCTAAGTACGTGACCATGCCCGGCAGAAATCTCTTCCGGGACTTGACATCGGTCGGGGTAGGCATATCACGTATGGCGCGAACTTTGCTAGGATCAGTAACCACACCATGAGATGTGAGCAAATGGCCCTTGAGAATGGCGAAGGTTTATCCTCTGAGGATTAAGTGTCAGATTGAGCATAATACATTTTTGCTAAAAAGCTGTTAGATTCTGATCATGTTCCGTCACTGTTTCATCTACCGTGTCTCTGTATCCACAAACCAGGAAGTCGTCGACAAGCACTTCTATTGCTTGTATACCTTCAATTGCTTCATGCATCTTTCTTTGCCACACCTCGGGTGCAGAGCTGATGCCAAATGGCATCCTCAGCCATCGGAATCGGGTTACGTGGGTGTTAAAGGTGGTATAGTGACTGGAAATGTCACTGAGTTTTACCTTCCAGAAACCACTTTTGGCATTCAATACAGTGAACACTTGGTAAGTCGAGAAGTCACATCCTCAACTGTCGACAATGGGCAGTGAGCATTGGGCAATGAGCAATGGGCAATGGGCAGAATGCTATTAAAATAGCATTGTTCAAATCTTTAGGATCCAAAAAGATCCGGACTGATCCATCTTTTTTGAGAATTGCTAGCAAACTGGACACCCAGTCAGTTGGCTCTGTAACGGGAGCAATAATCTTCTCAGCAACCATCTTGTCAAGCTCTTTCCTCGTTGCCTCCTTCTTAGGGACAGGAACTCTTCCTCTTCTCGTGGGTGAACAACAGCTGGAACATCCTTGTTGACTTACATTTTGTACTCTCCCGGCAAACAGCCAATACCTTCAAATACCTCCGCGAACGGTCCAAGCAGGGGATCTTATACAGTAACTTATACATCTTACACAGTAACTACGTACTAACTCTTGCTTGGATGCCTCAGTTAAATTATTCACAGAGGTCTTGTCATCATCAGATACCATGATTTTTATGAGACCCATGGAGACCCATGCCTTGCAATGAGATGACGTGAGGCTAAGAAAAGGTGCAAAGTTTTGATCCACAACAACAAAGTTAAGGTCATGCTTGTTACCTTTATGTTCCACTTTCAGCCATGAGCCTTTCTCTTTAAAAGATCATGCATAACTAATGTAATGTCCTTAGGAACAATTTTGGCTTTCTTTTCAATTTTGGCTTAAATGTACTCCTGAAGATGCAGAATATTTGCTGTAGAAACAACATAAATTCGAAATGACACTGAATTGTTTAGAGCGAGAGAAACAAAAGCTTGATCCTGTCCACAGATACTGTGAATGTAAAAGACTTCTTCTTTAACTGCGTGGACTTTCGCCCCTTGAGACTTAACACGACATTCGACAGCAAAGTGTCCATCTTTACCACACTTTCTACATTTTTGACCTAAAGATGGGCACAATTTCCTTTTCATTGCATGTATACCACCACAAAACAAACACTCATTAGACTTTGTGCGACTCTTGTTAAGAGAGAGAGACTTGCAAGATGGGGATTTTCGGTGCTTGCCCTTCAAAGACATTGCAACTTGTGCTTCTCTGCATTTATTTCTTTGGACGCTGCAAATTTTTCTGAGATCTCGCTCGCTCGACTCTAGAGTGAGTTACTTGACTTGCCTTGATCGTTTCAATGCCTTTATCTAAGTGGAGGTCCCGCTTTCCAAGAAGTTTTTCACGAACTCTGTCATCCTTCACACCAATAATCAGTCGCTCGCGAACAAGAGATTCGCGCAGTGTTCAGAACCCACATGTCATCAATGAAGTTATGTAACTATCCAGCGGTTTATCCGAAAACTTTTCACGTTTAAAACTACACCTTTCATAAGTCTCATTTCGTGCCGGTGAACAACGCTCTTCGAACTTTTGGAGTACCTGGTCGATCTTCAGAGCGTCTGAAGAATTACCCCATTGAAAGTGTTATGTATGTCCATCCCTTCTTTGTCGATGACATTTAACAGCGAAGTCACCCGAACTTCTTGTGACGTCTTGTGCATACCAGCCGCTAACTCGTAAAACTTCCATTCGCGACGAAACGATTTCCAATTTTGCCTTTGATGCAAACGATCAGAAAGATTGAGTGGAGAAGGTATCTTTGCTGTAGTGCTGACAGCTGCCATGTTGATGAAATTAGACTTGCCACAAGTCGACCTTACGAGAATCCCGAGAAAAAATGTCTTGGCAAGTGAAGCGTGATTTTTCGGACGCGAAGCGGATGAGCGAGCGACGACGTCGCGATAGGTCGATTTGTCTGGCTTGCAAGGTTTTCATTTGCGTTTCGCGCCAAAAAGAGGATGACCTCATTCGCAAGTGACACAATCCCACGAAACAATCGAACTCGTTTGTTTCTCCGAAATCGAAAGAAGACATCTGTTTACTTTGAGCTAAAGGCGTCAGAAACAAAGACGAAATAAAACGAAAGCTTATTTCAATCTCGAGTCGCTGCTTGCAAGGGAGATCTCCAGTGATAGAAACGAAACACTAGTTCGGAATATTAACAAGTAAGGGAAAGCTTCGAATGGTCAAGAAAGAAACATTATGGTTTATGGGTAGAATGGCTGCTCAATCTGAGTACATACGGATTTTAATAAAGTTCCGTTTCGTAGACCAGCTCGGAGTTGGTCCACTCGTGAGTTAATCTCCATATACACTGAATTATCGTTAGGGTTACATACGAGAAACCGTACAACGGAAGAAACAAATTTGAAATTTCAAAAAGTGGCGTGCGTGAGGAACCGTAGAAATGGAAACCACGATGTAAACGAAAACCAAAATTTGCCACTTAGTGCGTGACAAAAGTATTATACTTGTATTTTTCTCTGTGTCTGCAGGTAGGGATGAGCTAGTTGCGCTTGTTCAAGGTTGCTATGTGTGGCTTAGATATTACAAAAAATTTCTCTGTGATGCATAAATTATATTGCTTGGTAAGGTTAGTGTATGCTGTTGCGTTTGCGAGAATTTTCCACGTGACTGCAAAGACTTTTCATCAATTTCGAGAAGTATTTACTGAGCTCGGTGTCATTTTTCCTTCGTTCATGTTTAAATGACATCGGGTGGTTCCTCCATCTGGTTTTAAACTCTGTGGCAGTCAGACCGATGAATGTCTCAGTGGTTTCCTTGGTTGTGACCTTACCGCTTGGTACACAATTTCTTTTTGCAAGCATTCACTCCGTAGCTTGCACTCATCTTTTTTTTCTGCAGTTGCACATTTTTGTGGTTTTGTCTTGCTGCATGGGGTTGTTCGGTTTTCTTTAAAACGTTTTTGTTATGACCGTCTATTATTTGTTTCATGTTCGGTGTACGGCTATAGCTCAATTTGATGGTGTTGCGGTTAAATGTTTTCCGCAATTTGTGGCCAGTTGGAAAACATGTGTCGACAAGACTGATCCTGAACGCTCTTCCTATATTAGATTTAACGTTTCTGTTAAACGGAGGGTTAAACCGTATGGCATCTCTATGTCTGTTCTTTTGCTTTGATGGTCTTTGTGGTGTAGGCTTGAACTTAAGTTTGAAGGTGTAACCGCTCTTGTGTAATGCTTCCTGATATGGGGCTGCAGCCTCGTTGAAAACGTGTTCATCAGATGAACAAAAGCAAAAAGAAATTGTGTACACTATGATCGTGGACATTTCAAGACTTCATACATCATCAACTCCGGAGGTCCCCGAAATCCTGTCTCCAGGCCCCGCTGGAAAAGAGAAACGATGGAATCTAGGAACGAGAATGCAACGGTCTGCTACCATCTGAAGCTGTCTGCGTCGGTCTTATCGCAGACGATCGTAAAAACAGGAAGCAAATGTTTCCATTTAAGGAGGCTGGAAAGAGTTTTCAGCTGAGCGCGCGTGCATAGGCCACACACGCAATTGTAAAGCTGCTCGCGTCAGCTATGATTCAAAATGGGTCACCAGAAATAAGCAAATGCCGATAATTTCGCTCACCTTTCTTATAATTCCTATATATATATATGGAATTTAAATAGACATCTCCTATTCACGAAAACTACGAACATTCTACACAAACGGTTTAATGGTCACTTAAATCCGTTTCTGTTGGCCTGTAGCTCCACTCGCGCACGGACTCGAATGAGAGGGTGACGAATGGCGACGGATTCTACTTGAACTGCAGCAACTACGGCTCAGCAGAGCATGAAAGACACGGACTTCCGTTTCTAACTCTTACAGCTACTAGAAGTCAGCTACTGAGGTCCTCCCTGGGGTTTTGGGAAAGAAGGGAACATGGCTAATTTGAATGGGCCATTTCCGAGGTGCTGTTTGTCTCGCTTTCGAAGTGAGTGTTGGTGCTCAACTATTGTGAAGGAAATCAGTTTGATTTGCATAAGAATACGCAACTCATTTCCATTTGAATGGTTGTGCACTAGGACTCGCTTTGAAACTGAGGCAAGCAGCAACTCGGAAATGGGCTTTTGGGGAACAGGGACAAAAAACGGTTGGTGACAACATATCTTAGGAAACAAGGGAGCATAAACCATTTCAGGGATCAAGAAAACAACCCCCTTTTCCCCAACTACTACAGCAACAAGTATTACAGTTACTGATCATCATTTTACTGTAATGTTAAAACCGGTATATTTAGATCAAAATTAACTCTCAACCAACGGCGTTTATACTTATAGGTGTGGTTTGGACGTATTAAATGTTCAGCTCACCTGAGTACGCTATATTTGCGTGACCTTAGCGTGACCAAACATATAGGCTGATTGGGATCATTTACTATCAAGCATCAAGCATCGTGAAGGTAATGTTCTCTTGATGAAAGCATATTTTTAATGTATCGATATAATTTCGGATAAGTTTGATTCTTGCATTTCGTCAACATTCCTAGTTTTGTTCAGGGCCCGGTTGATTCAAACGCCCGAGAACCTTTTAAAATCCGGTGAATCGAATATAGTCACTTTCCGACAGTTTCAATCTGTGCGAGATAGTAGTATTCGCATACGTGACCTCGAAAATACACACTCTAAGCATATCTTAGTAAAGACGTGTACCAAAGACTTGGTCAACGTTTAACGTGGAGTATATATTATGGATAGTGACCTGTCCAAAGGATAAAGTTATCTAGCCTTTGAACGTACAGACCAGTCCACGTCAGGCGTTCCGAACGCGGTATGAAACCCTTCAGAAAATTGCAAAATTGTTTGTATTTCTTTAAATTTATGCCCCTACTGATAAAAAGGACAAGAAGTGACTGCTTTTTAAACGTGTTTATCTAGTTTTACAGCTTGCATTAATCATAAATATTCTGCCAAGTTATGTACAATTCATGTAGCTTAAGAATAAAATACAAACCAAAATTAGAGTGGAGTTAAGGCTTGTGACAATCAATGCGAATGACTTTAAATAGAACAGGTATCATGCAGGTTTTTTTGTTGTTTCTAATATTTCTCGCCACGTTTTGCAAAGTAAGACGAAAATTGTCAATTACATAATCATGTGATAAGCCACGCGGCATTTCAGTAATATTTTTAGATACTGTAGCGACATCGTGTGAAGAACGAGGCTTATGGCAATACATGCTATTCTTATGCAAATAAGTGCCGAGTATTCTGCAGTTTAGCTCAGTAAGAAATGTTATAGGCTTTGAAATTGAATTGAACAGCCAAGCAAGCAATGGAGGGCAAAAACGTAGCGTGCTCTTAAATGTGTCACGAGATGTCACGAGTAATGTTGCTCGTGATCAAGTGATTCTTTCAGCTGGTAATTATAATAAATTGCTGTCACTGCCTTAAAAAAGCAGTGTACCTTGCAACGTTATGTATATATTATATTTAACAATTATTCGCCTCAGGCTCAGTGATTTTGTATAATCACCTGTGTATTTATACTAAATGTGAATTATGATTGCTAATCTATTAGAAGGCCTTGCATGAGAATAATAAATAATTATTTATTGTTCTCGGAGAATTATATTTAAATTGTAGAGATTGGAAGTGACAGTGCATTTTGCAATTGCTATGAATTAAAAATAATCCATGTTGAAATTCAGGAAGAGTGAGTGAATTAGTCATGAAGCCATAAATTTGTTGTGTGGTAATGAGGGTGTGAGCTCTCCCTGTTTTACACTGGTATAAATATTAAGTGATGTTTAGATTGGAGTATGTTGAAATGCAATTAACTTTGAGAAGTCTCCCTACATGTAAGATCTAATATCTTAAAAACTTCATTCATTTAATGAGATTGACTGTCTTCCACCTGGAAGATGCAGATGGAAGTATCACTTAATTAATAAACAAATATGAATGTGAGCACAGACATGTGCAGAATCACTTCAATCTTGTGTTGCTTGACACATTTTATGAAGGCTCAGACCTCAAGTACCTTCCAGGTGAGAGAATTGTCGTCAGAGATAGTTAATCAGTAAACAAAGTTTTGGAGTAAGAAGTCTCCAATTAGAAATTTTCCATTCTGGGTGTACATGTACACACAGGGTCTAAAGATTAAAAAAAAAAATTACAATAAAATATTGTGAGTGTTGAGAACTTAAAGAAGATAGTTGAAGTACAATAATAATAAAGTATTCTCTTGTGTCTCACAATGTAGTCACTTGTGATGTAGATCGTGACGTTTCAACTGCATACTGCTAGTCTTCATCAGGCAATAAGGTCGACTGGTTACACTTCACCTTTTAAGCAGGATGCTCCGCTGTGATTGGTTGGTTTTCAGCAGCTATGATTGGTGCATTTTGATCCTCGCTTTACTTCATTCCAAAGCGGGAACGAAGTAGAGTTTATTGATCGTGATCCTTATTGGTACACATGCAGGATCAAAGAGGCAATTCACATAAGACTTCACCCTAACAACATCAATAGGGATAGTGGAATAGAAATTCCGGAAGCATGGATGCCCACGATCAAGAAGCACAACCACAGGAGAACTGTACGACAGCGGACTGCCAAAGGAACAACACACCAAAACAGCGAGGATCAAAATACTCCAATTACAGCTTCTGAAAATTAACCAATCACAGTAGAGCATCCTGCTTAAAAGGTGACGCGTAACCAGTTGACCTCATCACCTGATGAAGACTAGCAGTATGCAGTTGAAACGTCGCAATCTACATCACAAGTGACCACATTGTAAGACAAACGAGAAAACTTTATTATTATTGTACTTCACCACAATGAATAACAGCAACCTTTTTTACGGTACTTGTTGTACTTTTTCTCCAATATTAAGGTAGCTCTTGACTTGTGAAAATGTACACGTGTAGGAAAGGATAGTCTCCTATGCAGCCATGTAATATCCAATGACTGTATCGAAATGCTTGCCTCCATTTAAACTAAAACCCGATCCAGGCTAGCCAAACAATGTATGCATTGTAACAGCCATGTGTTGCAGAAGGTAAAGGAAAGTTATTGTACTCCAGTGTTTTGCGGTCATTAGTAGTGTAGTTCAAAATGAGGAACACAGACAGTTCTCTGAACCATTGTAAGTTTGGCATATTGGTTTGGGTCCCAGACCAAAGAGGTCAAGGTTCGAAGAGACGTGTGTTGTATGGCAAAGTCTTTAGTGTGAAACTAAATGTATTAATTCTTAAAATTTCCTTCAAAGAAAACATACTTAGGGCTTTGACGTCTAGTCAGAAATGTGGTTGTCAGGCTTACATTGTATTTTGCAGGGGTGACACCAAGATACAGTTTGTTTAGCTGAATCATATTTATTCTCTGTGAGGCATTGCCTTGTCATTACAAAGAGAACTATATAGGATGATAATTTGATAGTTCTTTAATTAATTAATGTGGCAGTGGTCTCAGTTTGAATCCGTTTTCACCTACAAGGTTAAATTGGTGATCTTCATTTTACTTAGGTTGAATAGTTAGCAACTATCAACCCCCCAAAAAGGACAGAAAACATCTATAGATATCTTCCCTCAAACTCTGTCTTATGCATTTCAACACATCTTGTTAATGTTTCGTATCATCTTATCGGTTTCTTTATTGATACAATTATCTATTCACTCTCAACATTACAATGTAGTAAGGGAACAAAGAAGTGTACTATGCACTTACCGGTTCCCGATTTCAGACCCTTCAGATCTATAGTCCTGTGTCTTCACCACTACACTACAATGATGAATATGCTCAACCTCTTTTCATTATAATTTTACTTTTGCATAATAAGTCAATTGATATCCACGTACATGTATAATAACCAAAACTGATTTCCTTCTAGGCTTAATTTAGGCTCCAGAAAAAGTTTCTTGAATTCATCTGAGTGCATATTCAACCTTGGTAGGTTAAATGAGGATCGCCAATTTATAAACCTAGGTAAAAATGGATTCAACCTGAGGATAGATTTTAAAGGCAATATTGATGTCTCCCATCTATTTTAGATTCTAAAGTGATACCAGATTACTTCCGTAGCGTAGTGTTATAAGATGAACCAAGAGATATCAAGTAATGAAAAGACACCACTGTTAGGAACAGAACAACCTACTTTGGAAAACCACAGAACACATGATGTTCCAGTGTATGACACCAAACCAAATGGCCCTTCACCACTAAGCCGGTCATTTTCGACAGATTCAAACCAATTTGGAAGTACAACAGTAATCTCCTATCACAACATTTGTTACTCAGTCACCACCAAGGAGAAAGGAATAAAGAAAGAGAGACAAATTATCAAAAATCTCAGGTGAGGGTTGTACTACTGTAACATCATTTGAATGTTATTTTGAAGAAAATAAAGGATTTTACCACAATTGTGTGTAATTTTGCAATCTGATAAATTAATTTACCATTGTCAATAAGAGTCTAGACAATGCTGTACGCGTCATGCTCGCATCAATTTGTCACGCATTGTAATAGCCAATCAGGAACGCCCATTTGGGAAATAAACCAATCATATTGCTCTTTCTTTGTGTCATGATTTTGCTCACGCTCTGAAATAAAAACTTTCTTTAGTGTTGAATATTGTGGTAAAAAACAAATCGAAAGTGGTTCAGTGTTGTCTGTACTCTTATCGACAACAATATTTGTCATCACAGTCGTTAAAATTTGTTCTGGACTCACTCAGCTGTGCCTCGTGAGTCCACAACATTTTGACCATTGTGATGACGAATATCAATGTCGAGAAGAGTACAGACAACGCTAAACCACTTTCGATTTGTTAAATTGAAGCAAGCAAGATCATTGTTAAGTTAAAGTAGTCGATAAACAGATACTTTCATAGTGCAGACCCAAACAAATTTAACAAACATTGTAACATGGAGTAGTGGAATTGAACATAGGCAACATTTGTGCACAGTGCTCTGACCTTTGCTCCAACTCTTCTCTTTATAAAGTTTTTTATTCTTTAACCCATTGACTCCTAAACCACCCCCTATTGACGAGTAAAATTGTGTGGTATCAGACAGAGTAAAATCTGTTAATGAAAATTTGGTTTTATCAATTCCTCTATTCACTCTGATGAAGGGTTAACGCTCGAAACGTCAGCTTTCCAAATCATTCATGGTGGTAATAATACTAATTCGACCTTTATCAACACGTTTGATAAAACCAAATTTTTCTGTTTGACTCTCCCATTGAAACGGCACCACAGTTTCTTTAGAGACTAGAAATTTGTAAAATCTATTAAGTCTCACTCCAAGGTGTAATTTGGTTAGAGACGACATAGTTTTTGAGTGGATGTAGGGGTTACGGGTATTAATATAAATTTAAATTCTTTCTGTATTTCATGATTTAAGTGGCCTTGTGCAACCTGGATTAAATGCAATACTTGGACCAACAGGAAGTGGAAAGACAACGTATGTATAATATAATAGGATATCAAATTTTCTTCCTATTTTTCAACAAATGTCCTATCTTCATCCTTTTTATT
>NW_027180145.1:117500-130000 GCF_036669925.1 Montipora capricornis | reverse complement strand
TCGCACGTATCTGGATAATTTAAGCAACTGTCTCTGATTATAGACACCTGAAAAATTCAGATGGCTCCAACGGGATTTGAAGCCATGACCTCTGCGATGCCAGTGCATTGCTTTACCAACTGAGCTATGAAACCGCACAGTTGAGAGCAGGTCAATATAAATATTTGGCTTTTGTACATCTCCCACCGTCAATACAAACTAACTCACCTTGACCAGCTTCTAGATGGCTCGGTTGCTCGGTTGTAAGCCATTTTACGGCACAATCGTTCGGTTATAGATTCAAATTTCTTTTAAGCCTGTACTTTTTTTCATGGGGTACTCTGGAAATACTTAAATTTCTCCACTGACTGCAATGAAATTCTGCAATGTCGTTTCGCGTAGATAGTCGTGATATGATTCTACGTCGTTGTACGCTTTGTCTCATCAAAATACTGAGTTGCTGATGGAAGACGGCGTATTATGAACATATTAGCATCAAATGATCACAGAATTTCCATGCAAAAGGGAAACGTGTTTTTGGTGGATGGATTGTAATGTTGACTAATATGTGCAGCCGACGTGAGAAAACGTATCATGTGAACAATGATTGATGTTGCCTTTGGATATGATTTGGAAAATGAAGCACAATTGTATTTAAGGCGATGCAAAACTCAAACTGACGTTGCTTAGGTTTTGTGTCCGTCCGCTTTTTCTTTCCTTGTTATCGATTATCTATGGAATCATAGTTCATTATGCGTGGGTCTCTAGGCGTAAACACTGACGGCGTAGTTGACCAGTGACATCATCGACCACAGCGTTTATACCATCTACTGACGTTACACCAATCACATGACTCTGAAGATGAGTTACGCTTAGGTTAGCTAAACATCATTCAATGTCACCCTAATCAGTCCTCAGAACTACACTCACCCGGACGATCGTACTTCTCGTTAAGAATTGTAGTGGGTTAATTTAAGGACGGTGCCAACTATTATTATTGTGCATACGTTCTGCGCATCTAAAAAAAACCACGCCGAGAAAGCATAACTTAGCAAGTGCTCTTGGTATCCAAAAAGAAGATTGGGGGTAACCATCCATTTTTTAGAGATAATTGAGCTTCATTTTGGAAAAGGACGCCATACGTTGCCTTGTATTTTAAAGCTTTTTGTAATTAATATTGTTGATTCATTATCTTTGAAAAATGCGTGGATTCCCCCAATTTTCTTTTTGCTTTTCCCGCATACTAATTTAATAAACCGCACAAATATACCTTTCAATTAGTAGGCACCGTCCTTGATGCTTTCTAAACCACTTCCTTACGAATGAAGTTCATTCAACACTTAATTGAACCCCACTCTATACATTCATTTTTTTATAATTTTCCAGGATGATGTTGTGATGGGAACTTTAACGGTGAGAGAGAACTTGCATTTCTCTGCATCCTTAAGACTCTCCAGAAAGCTGAGTACACGCGAGCGTTCAAAGAGAGTAGAGGAAACTCTTAGCGACTTGGGCTTGTTTCATGTGGCGGAGTCTAAAGTACGTACAGGTAAGTCTAATGGAAATGCATTTGTATACTGCACATATCACATCAGTCTCGTGGTGGTTTGTCAATTCTCTGAGAGTTAGACCACCAACATCGATGGTCTCCAGTGTGTGGGTTCTTTAAGGTCCCACATTGTTGGTTAACAGGAAGGGTTGTAAGACGGGGCCCACGGTTTATAGTCCTTATCAGAGAACTAGAAGACTTGAAAGTCTAACCATTTGCAGATGAAATTACAAAGGCAGCACTTTCTCCTCAGTTAGTTTTAAGAAGATGAGCATCGCTGGGTCCAACTAGGGTTTGACACATTGACCCCTGGGAGTGAGACTTGACATATTTTACTCTGTCTAACACCAGACGACTTTACTTGTCAATGGGGGGTGTCCTAGGGCGTTTGAGGTGTGAATGGGTTAACCCACTGACCCCTGGGAGTGACACTTAATAGATTTTACTCTGTCTAACGCAAGACCAGTTTACTCATCAATGGGGGTGTCCTAGGGCGTTTGAGGTGTGAATGGGTTAACCCACTGACCCCTGGGAGTGACACTTGACAGATTTTACTCTGTCTAACGCCAGACGACTTTACTCGTCAATGGGGGGTGTCCTACGGCGTTTGAGGTGTGAATGGGTTAACCCACTGACCCCTGGGAGTGACACTTAATAGATTTTACTCTGTCTAACGCAAGACCAGTTTACTCGTCAATGGGGGGTGTCCTAGGGCGTTTGAGGTGTGAATGGGTGAACCCACTGACCCCTGGGAGTGACACTTGACAGATTTTACTCTGTCTAACGCCAGACGACTTTACTCGTCAATGGGGGGTGTCCTACGGCGTTTGAGGTGTGAATGGGTTAACCCACTGACTGCTGGGAGTGACACTTGATAGATTTTACTCTGTCTAACGCAAGACCTGTTTACTCGTCAATGGGGGGTGTCCTAGGGCGTTTGAGGTGTGAATGGGTTAACCCACTGACCCCTGGGAGTGACACTTAATAGATTTTACTCTGTCTAACGCAAGACAAGTTTACTCGTCAATGGGGGTGTCCTAGGGCGTTTGAGGTGTGAATGGGTTAACCCACTGACCCCTGGGAGTGACACTTAATAGATTTTACTCTGTCTAACGCAAGACAAGTTTACTCGTCAATTGGGGTGTCCTAGGGCGTTTGAGGTGTGAATGGGTTAACCCACCGACCCCTGGGAGTGACACTTAATAGATTTTACACGTACATGGGGGGCATCTTAGGGCGTTTGAGGTGTGAATGGGTTAACCAACTGACCCCTGGGAGTGACACTTGACAGATTTTACTCGTCAATGGGGGCGCCCTCGGGCGTTTGAGGCGTGTATGGGTTAAGCAGTCTCCTCCATTAAACACGTGATCTTCCGCGCGAAAGTCCGCTGCCCAAGCAACTGAGCCACAATTCTTTATGAAATCAGCGGCAACTGTCTTTGCATGAAATGATTTAAAATTTAAAAATTAGGGGATTGCTTTTAAAATTATGCCGAGCCTTTTCAATTATTGCCATTTATGAAAAGGGCTAGAGGAGAAACAAAACCCTACAAAAGCGCTGTACCAGTCTTCCTGAGAGTTCTAGAATTTTTCGGCAAGTGGTAAGCCGTTTTCTTGGGCTCTAACATAGCCAAGAAACAATGCTTCACTGATGCTGTCCAGAAATAACATCAAACAAAACACATCAGGATATGGTATATTCAATGGAGTGGACAACGCTTCGGTCGTTAAGATTCATTTAAGTATTGCCAGTCAAGTAATCACTGCAGGTATGATTGAAAACTGTTGCTTAGAGCGTTGTTAGTCCTACTTGGAACAAATAAATGACGAAGGCAGACACTCTAATCGTACTATTTCTAACCGGTGACAAAGAACTACAATGATGGTTAAACTTCTTGAGACATTTCGTTTAAAATTCTTGGGACATTTCGCGACATGCAGATTAATCTATGCACCACAACCCCCTCCCTCCTCCCTCCCCCCCCCCCCAGAAAAAAAAGTTGTACATTCCAAACTGGCAATATAGCTGTTTGCTTTTAACAACATTGTAGGAGGTGGAAGGGGGGAACGGTAAACACCCCCTCTAATCGCAAATCAGGTCCTTCTTCCTCGAGTGACATAAACAATATTTTTTCCATACTTAAAGAACGTTTTCGGTGACTGCCTCCTTGAATCTTGTCCCCCATTGTAGTGCCGTGTAGACTGTCGGTCATTGAGGATAAGTTTCTTGCCCCATCAGTTTTCACAATGTCATTTACTGTCGCTTTATCCTTTATAGGCTTTCTGAACGTAGAAGAGCCCGGTGTTGTGGTGCTCTTTCCGGAGCTGCCCGTATTTGCTTTGCGTGTGATTGGCTATGTGGGTTATGTACATTTGCAATTAAACCAAGTAATTTTGCAACCGTCAACGGCCTCATATGTTCTTCATATGGCTATTTTGTGATTGACGTTTCAGTGAGTCAGACTAAAAAAAGGCATTGCGCTATGAAACTGAACTTTCTACATTCTGCAATGGATAAATCTTGCTTTTAAGATTTCGATGCCGATACTTTTGAAGTTGTTACCTAAAGTTGAACACCTTACCACCTCAGTAAAAACGGGCTGAATCCCTCTGATTTAATTGACCTACAAGATTAAGTTTCAGCCTATCGCAGCCCTTCTTGCTTTCATTTTCGAGTAATGCAGGATTTTTGGCTATGCGTGGTTTGTATAGAGCGCACGCACGGTACATTTAGACAGGATATATCTTCCTTCATGATTACGTTTCAATTTTTTTGCTCAAAGGTTTTGTTTGTGAACCACATAATAATCCAGCAGACTTTTTCATGGATGTAATAAACGAATGTGACGCTGCTCACCGATTAAGTAACAGCTCAGGTATAGTCTGACTTCTCCCGTATTTTTCCTTTCCTTCTCTACGTTCCATCTGCTAACCCTTGTCTCCCCTCCCCTCCTGAATCCCTCATTGTTTTTCCCTACCGCTGTTGAAAGTCCCAGTTATATTAAGTCGAATGATTTAATGTCAGTGGAATAAATAGGCTCCATCACGAGCCAAAGACCGCGTTCGTTCTCAATCAGCGGAATCTGGAGCCAAGTAAATCTGTTTTAGTTCCCAGGTGCTCATCGTCCAAGGGCATTCTGAGATATGGGAACAAGTCAGAACCCATCACTTGACAACCCATACTCTACCTCTGAAATGACGATTATCGACAATTCCTAATCCTAATCCTAAATTGACTATTATCGTCAATTTAGGACGCTTAGCGCTTGATAGGGATTATGGGTAATGAAATCTGTCTTCAAAATCCGAACCCCAATGCCTGAACTCGGAGGACTCGAACCTGGGAATGTTCAATTAAATACCCTTTCACTTAACCACTAGACTACCACATCGCTAGCTGCCAGAACAGTATTATTTTTTAATATGTCAATATTTTTTCTTCCCAATGCGGTTGTAAACTTGTATTATCACCCGCTAAGAAACAAATTTAAGGACGGTGCCTACTATTGTTATTGCGCATACGTTCTGCGCATCTCGAGATACTCGGATTTCCTATCGGTGATGCTTACTAATACAGGGATATTTTTGCGCTGCTTAAAACTATCCGGAGAAAGTAGATCTTAGTAAGTGTCCTTGGTATCCAAAAAGAAAATTGGGGGTAACCATGCATTTTTGAGAGATAATTAAGCTTCAATTTGGGAAAGAACGCCATACATTGCTTTGTATTTTAAAGCTTTTTTACAAATATTATTCATCAATTGTCTTTGAAAGATGCGTGGTTACCCCCAATTTTCTCTTTGGATTTCAATAACACTTTCTAAGATCTACATTTCCTGCATAACCACACACCGGAGAAAAAATATCTTTAATTAGTAGGCACCGTCCTTAAACTGGAGAAAATGTTGGTTACGAAACCTCAAGAGAAAGCTAATAATTTTAAAATCAAGCACTAGACTTAACCACTATTCAACAATGATTTTATTTATACTAAGTAGAGTTGGTAAGTAATCGGTACAATTGTCAGCCAGTTGATCTTGACCGGTTAAGTGGATAAAAACGGTTCTTTTAAAGTGGGTGCTCCGGGCGTAAATCCTGTCCAGGAATGCAGCTTTTACTTTTTCTGTTTTCATCTGCTACCAGAAGTCCTGGAACAGGGTAATCTAAATTGACAACAACTCTCAATCCAGAGAAAATTAGGAATTGTCGATAGTCGTCATTTCAAAGGTAGAGGACATGTTGCACTTGACGGTTTTTCCGTCTTGTGACTGCTATGCAACCACTCACTACTAGTCCGACTGATGAAGGCAAAGTAATGCAGCCGAAATATTTCGATCCCGTGATTTTATACCTCTCTGAGTCGTAATCTTTTACAGTTATGAATCCAGAACTTAACATTCTCTTATTTAATTTATTCTTGTGCAGCCAGTTTAATATTTACTCGCTGTCACGCTAAAATGCCCAGGATGTTATAACTTAAGAATGAACTACAATCCTGGTCAAAACTGTTGGGCAGCGAAAGAAGAACACGCGTTGCTCATATAACGATGGAAGCCTGTACAGTAAATTCTCTACTTTTCGCCCAAAATTTGACAAGTGTCCTGAAGTCTTTTGACCTGGATTGTAGCTTTAACTTTTTTCCAAAACAAAGGATATAACTAATAACATGATTGTTATTTTTAGAAACAACTGTTGTGTCGATGGGAGAGGGCCATTCCTCAACTAAGCCGCCAAATTTGCCGGAGATCTTCAGGAAGTCACAGTTTGCTAAAATTGTCCAGGATTCCACAAAGCCAATCCTGGAGGAATTCTCTGCCAGCCAGGGTAGCGTGGTAGTTTCTGAAGGGGACAAGATAACCTATGCTACTTCATTTTGCAGTCAGGTGTGCTGATGGGTTACTTGTCTTTCGATTCTGAATACGAATGAGTGCTTAATTAACCACTCCCCTTGGGGCTTTTCAGGGGCAATGTTCAAAATTTTTGCGGGGGACTTTTGCCAGACTGCTTTATGGCGCAAATGGCATCCTTGCAGTTTACAATATTAATTGAGTAAAAAGTAGAATTCACAGGTGCCCCCAGAGTGAATGAGAGATCAACACCAGAAGTTCATTAAGGGGAGCCTCTATCTCCTCTAATTCCTTGAGTCAACACTTTCCCGAGTTTGGCTCAGTTCGTTGAGCACCGGGCTGCCATGCGGGAGGTCGTGAGTTCTACTCCGGCCGGACCAACACTCAAGGTCTTAAAATAACTGAGGAGAATGTGCTGCCTTTGTAATTACATCCGCAAATGGTTAGAGTTTCAAGTCTTCTCGGATAAGGACTATAAACTGTAGGCCCCGTCTCACAAGGATCTTCCATGTTCATTAGTTCCCTGTGGAACGTTAAAGAACCCACACACTATTCGAGAAGATTAGGGGATAAAGTTCCCGGTGTTGTGGCTGTCCTCTCTGACTATATGGGTGGGTGGGTATAGCAGGTCCACATCAGCTAAATAGCTGCCACAACTTCAACCTGCTCAAACAAATAAATAACATAACATAACAGTAAATTCATTTTTAGGAACAGGTTTTTCCCGTGAGATACCTCTGTTTTAATTGGCTTTTACAACAGTGTGCGTTCAGAATCTCCCAAGAGAAGCGTTCTATAAATAAATCTACTCGGGAAAGGATAGACTCCCATGCCAATTATAGGAGAGATAGAGACCCCTTTGATGAGCTCCTGACCAACACCATATTCTCAAATATCGATAGGATTTTAAGAGCTAAACTTGCGTCGTGGTGTCATCAGCGATTGAAAGTTTTTTGAAGTGTCTTTGTTTTTCTTAGCTGGTAACAGTATCTGGACGAGCAGCGAAAAACATACTGAGAAATCCACAGACATCAATTGTTCAGGTGAGAGACTCCCACGTTGGCTCACCCTGGGCTTAATTTTTTGGCTTGTCACGCTATCTTAGCCAAAATAAATCACGCTCGCCTTGTGCTTTCTATTTATACTTTCCGTTAGCATCCTAAGTGGACTATTTTTGCTATCATCGTTTTGTCTGAATGGAAGGGGTATTTACACATTGTTTTATTTGCGATTAAATATTTTGTTTTGTTTGTTTTTTTAAAGCATAACATTTGCGTTTGTGTTGGATTTCAAAGAATAAAACTTTCAAAAATTCCGCTTTTGGGGAAACCTTGCATATAAAATTATTAATGAAGACATCGACTTCGTCCTCTTCGAGGAAATGGCTTCGTTAAGCGATCAATGGCCATAACGTCAACCGCTGCGTTATTTATTAAATGTTTACGGGATTTTCTGTATTGAAGAAAGTCACAGAAAATCGAGGATTTCATCCCCGCAAAAAAAACAAATATTCTGAAAAATGTGTTTATTTCTCACTGGCAGTGAGAATGCAACCAATTTTTTAAGGGCAGTTGTCACCTAACCCTAGTTCAGTTGCCTAGCAACCACAAGTCTACTGTAGCTTAGTGGTAGAGTATCCGTAGTAATCGGAAGGTCATATCTTCGACTTCTGTTTAAAGCTGTCGGTTTTTTTTCTTTTCCGAGTATTCCCGAGTGAGTCAGTATTGATCAATGCATCTCTTTATACCTACTGATCTTTCCGATCAGTGATACACCGCTCAAAGTTGATGAAACATTGTTAGGGATTGCCCATGGTTTTAATTAAATTTCTTATAAAGACAAACCATTTCAGGTGTAATAAGGCATTTACAGTAGTCTTTTAGCAAATTTCCTTCCTGTCCGTTCTTTCCTCTTCGTTTAATTTAACCCAGAAAATAGATATGATTCTAATGCCACAAATCACACCGAGCATATTTGATTTCCAAGCTTCGTGACCTCAGTCATCAAAATAATAGTCTCGGTAAAAAATGTGCACAGGAATCCCATCTACTATTTGCTTGAAAGCGCTCATATTGGATATGCGATAAAAATGTGCATCCGTCGAAGTCGGTATCGCGACAAGTTCCTTAACACTGGGTATCCTGTCGCCGAGGGCCACAAGAAAGATTTCTGGCCCGAGTGCTTTGATCCGACTGGCTGCCCAAGTTAAGCTCTGTAGGTTTTCTGTAGCAGGCCCATTAGCTACCAGTAGCACTCTCTTTTGGCTTCCATCGCGGTTCAGTAGCAATCCGTTTTGTGTCGTTTCGAGAGCATTCAGTATGCTCTTGTTTCCTCCTTGATGGTGCATTTTACTGAGAAGTAGTTCAGTTGTGAGCTGGTGAATAACCATAGAAAGTATAGAATTGAACAGTGAAGAGACTTAAGAGGAACACTTTGCATTAACTTTGTTTAATAAGGTCTTGTGTTATCAGCTTTAGGTGTGCAAATAAACGAAAGAGCTTAGGGAGAGTATGCACCTTTTATTCCCAGTCCCCAGTTTTAATTGTTTTGGCCGCACTTCTGCTAATATATAGACTTAGCCAAGCTTAAAAGCGGAGCTCCCGGGTTATTTATCTCATTTGCGTTCGGTTGAAAACATGGGTCCTCAGAGACCTATGAAACTAATTAACTTTTCTGGACTTAATTATTTATAGCAATGTGGCTTAGAATATCTCATTTTATCAACGCCAAAAAGACGGCCACAAAGTAGTTCGTTGCATTTAAAAATCATGGCTCCAACGCAAATGTTTATCTTCATCACTAACCTCAATTCCTCGATGTTGTTTTGCAGCTGCCGTTCTAAAACTGCTCGAAAGCGTTTCCCTGAGATTTTTTCCATCCTTTAGCAGAGGTTTTTCCGTGAAAAATCATTTCGAACAGTCCATAAAAAGCAATTATGTTTGCACATACAAACCACATAAACCCCTTCACTGAGGTCACAATGGCATACATGGAGGGGTGGACGTAAGTACGGACGGTCGCAAATGACGTCATAGCTAAAACCAACATTTCTCGCATCAATGGGACCTTAATCGTGGTGCTCTCCTTCGGCGCGCGGAGTTCAGCTTTCATTTCCCGCACATCCCACAGTAAAAAAACTTAAGCAACAGGGACCTTAAGATCTACGACGGCAACGTCGACGACAACGCCACAAAACAATGATATCATTGGTTAAAAGAGCATAAATAATCGTGCTGCACGTGCAGCACGCATTTTGGCGCATATTTTTGCGGTACTCTGTAAAACGACGACGTGAAATCTCCAAATTTAAAGTTTTGACGACAACGTGAGCATGGAACACAGAACCTTGCATTCTCTATTTTCACTCTGAAACCGCTCGTACCGATTTAGTTCTAGAATACATCGCCCACATTGTACGACGCGAACGCGAAGGAATAGTCTCGAAAGACTTATGATAGAGCAAAGTTATAGTTTAAGGTGACGTTTTCGTTGACGTCGCCGTCGTAGATGTTAAGGTCCCTAACGACGACGCGACGGCAACGGCAACGAGAACGTCATCTCAAAATATAAATTCGCGTTATTGTAATCATGACTTGGTGAATATTACAACCTTTTGAAAATCACAAGGTTGAAGTAGTTTCTCAAAAATTGCATTAGTCGGAACGGCGCTTAATTTAGGCGAGAAAATCATGATTTATCCTCGAGTGCTGAGGTTCTTCCTAAAACCTCAAATTTGGCTATTTTACGTTGTTGTTTTGCTGGCGACGGCAAAGAAATGGACAAAAGCGAAAAATGCACGTGCACGGCGTGCAAACTGTCCAGTAAAGTTCTAATTGCCCTCTCCGTTGTCGTTGCTTAAGTCCTCTAATCTGAAAGCCTTCTACGGGCTACAATTGACGACCTTTTGCAATTAGAACAGTTCCTGTGTTGATCCTTTTGCTTACCTTGGGTGACTTAAAATTGAAGCTTACAGAGGCATTGGCACCAAATGTTATTGCAGCGAATCGTGAGTCAGGCTCAAACCTTGTCACCAGGCTCTTCACAACACTTACACTGACATTGAAGTCGGCCCTGGATATCGACTCGGATGAATCGAGAACAAACACGACGTCAGAATATGGAGTGAATCTCTTGTCTCTTGAGTTGTCATGGCGATCAAGGAGATATGTCATCATTTTATGTCTCGTTTCTTCAAGTGGAGGAATAGCTCGCAAACCTAAAACACAATATGTTGTGCGCATTAACTTTCAAAACTCCTCTACTGAGAACCTTGGTGGAGCGAAAGGAAACGCTTCTGGGAACTAAGTTTAATCCCAGTCTTCTTTGAAGTAAAGTCAAATTCTTAACAACATTTATGCGGGGAGTATGTCAGCCATAGTTAATTGTCTACTGCAGTCCTGTAACTTGCTGACCTTCCGATGTTGTCTCGACTGCTGTAGGAGCCCTCGGAATTTTTGCGAGTATTCCCTAGTCATCACCAATGAATGCATCTCTTCACTTTTCTGCTTATGGCTTAGAGGTGAAGATAGAAAGTGGGACAATCATTCTCTACAAAAAAAAAAGTTAGTGTGGGCAGTTCAAATACAATGACATTCATATTTTATCTGTTAGGCTTACTTTCGTAAATATCCTCCGCTGTTTCCCAAAACACTTGGCCGCAACATGTCTCTGCCACGAGCAAAGCGACCGACACTTCTATAAAGAAAGTCATTGGTTTTATGTATCTGTAATTTATGATCTCTCCACTTCTAATGAATTAAGTTTCACGTGTAGCACATAGATGGGCATCAGTGTATGTGCTCTCTGGAAATTTTCAAACCATGAAATATTAGAAGTGTGCTCTTATCATAAGGCATTCCATAGCTTTTCAAAATGTCAAGATAAGTAAAGGAATTCCCTTGGCCCATGGCTACTTCGGTGGATTTGGGTGAACCTCGGATCCGCTGAACATTTTTTTGTTTGTGATCCTGCTGTTTGGACATGATTAAACCAACCTTTTTTTCTTGCCTTTATCTGAGCTTGAATCCGATCGCTTAATTTAAGGGGTTTGTTGGCAGTTTTGTGTTACATTTAACGTTATCGGCAAACGCTTCCAACATGAAAGGGAGAAGTGATCCTTGTACTTATCTGAATAACTTAAGCAATAAGGCCATTTACGAGTTCATGTGCGCCTCCTCTTCAAAGCGAGTCTAAGGGCAAAGTTTTTGTGATGGTAATTAGTTGTATTTTACATATGAATAAAAACTAATTTTCATAAGAAAAACTTTGCACTTAGACTCGCTTTGAAGAGGAAGGAGACATGAACTCGGAAATCGCCTATTGTCTTTGAGAGACCCCTGAAGCTCAACGGGTTACTTATGGTTGACAGAAAGGAGAAGTTGTCTTTTTATCAAATGCTTTTCAAATACATTTTGCCCTGCGAATTCACTTTGTGTGCAAAAGCCTTAGTAGAATCTCCTTTGCTTGGTTTACTACAAGAATTTTGTTCGCATATTCTTACCTAATGAAACGAAAACAACGGCAATAATAGCAATAATATTCTTAGAGAAAATAATAGTGCAGTTGGAGTAAAATGCTAAACAAGATACGAAGTAAACGTCTTGAAGGGTTTGCTCACCATTGGAAATCTGCATTTAAGGGTTTCATCTCTTATAAGAAATGCAAAGTTGAAAATATATTCGGACAATTGACTAACTAGTATGTACAGTTTGCCATGCAGTTTTGTTTCCATCTAAGGACAGGCGATCACATTGGAGGCCGTGTCGTTTTTATACTCTTTATCACCAAAGAACAACTGTTGTCCACACTTGTACCCAACGTCTTACCCAGCCTTTTCTTCTGTCGTTCTATTCTCACAAAGAGCCTTGAATCGAGCTTTATACCAGTCCAAGGGATCCTCAAATATTTTTAATTGTAAATTTAATTCTCTCCACCTATAATAAAGACACTTTGCAGTTTTCTGCGTGATGTCTGTTTGTGTACGTCAGACGTAGCTGGTCTGCAGGCAATGAGAGGCTTGGGTCTCAATCAGAAACATTAAACTCACAACGTGATAAACATGATGCTTTTCATTCTACTCTATTTTATTTTATTTACTTATTTTCTTTCTTTCTTTATTTGTTTGTTGG
>NW_027180145.1:112500-115000 GCF_036669925.1 Montipora capricornis | reverse complement strand
TTGGAGAAGAGGAAACCATGTTTTGTGACACTTAAAATTTTTTTCAGCTCGACTGCCGGCCATTTAGTATTTTCAAAACCTTGACCGGTTACCGGCCATATAGCCACAGCCTTCGCTGAAACACGCCAGCTTGGCTTAGAACCAGAATCGGCTAGAAAGGACAAACGTCAAACAAGATCTTCAACAAATTACCCGTACGTGCTCGAAACAAACTTCTGAAAACACAAGCTGGTGAAATTTCTCCTTACTCACGAGAAATCATTGCGATTACATGTTTATAACATGAGCGCAAATTTTTTTTAAAAGAATCGTACGTCAATTATGGTTCAGATCATCTGTTTCTAAGTGTAACAGTATCAAATATAGTGATAAATATTCGCAAGGTTTGTTGGAGGAATGTATAACTGGCACAAAAAGTGTTAATATTACTGAATGGATCTGCTCTACTTGCTAAACCTGATGACATTTACCCTTTCACTCCCAAGAGTGACACTTATGGATTTTACTCTGTCTAACGCCAGACGATTTTACTTGTCAATGGGGTACCCCACAGGAGTGAAAGGGTTAACAACAGCTAGATTCACTCAAAAACTATGTCCCCATTAACCCTTTTACTCCCAAGAGAGACACTTATGGATTTTACTCTGTCTAACGCCAGACGATTTTACTTGTCAATGGAGTACCCCACAGGAGTGAAAGGGTTAACAACAGCTAGATTCAATCAAAAACTATGTCCCCATTAACCCTTTCACTCCCAAGAGTGACACTTATGGATTTTACTCTGTCTAACGCCAGACGATTTTACTCGTCGAACGCCAGAGGATTTTACTCTGTCTAACGCCAGACGATTTTACTCGTTAATGTGGAACCCAACGGGAGTGCATAGGTTAACAATATCTAGATTCACTCAAAAACTATGTCCCCATTAATTAACCCTTTCACTCCCAAGAGTGACACTTATAGATTTTACTCTGTCTAACGCCAGACGATTTTACTCGTCAATGGGGAACCCCACAGGAGTGAAAGGGTTAACAATATGACCTGGCAACAAAAATCAGACCTTATTCAAAATTACCCTGTCATCTGTGCAACGAACTTTGAACACATGGTACAGCTCTTTATAGACGATGTGTTAAAGAGTAATCTTATGCCTATTGGAGAAATGGTATACTTATTTCACAGGGTTGAATTCCAGCAAAGGGGATTACCTCACATACATGCATTATTTTGGGTATCTAGTTGCATATGAGAGCCCACCATGCTGTTACACAAATCCAACTAGCAATGCTAATGCATAAAGAAAACTTCAGCCTGCCAATTTTAAACAATCGCGGTAAACTTTCATATCCACGAGTAACGACAGTGGCACTTTGATTAGAAATATGCATCCACTTGAAATAATTCATCCGTAGAAATAGCAAACGGTTTAGTGTCCAAGAAAAGAATTTGTGGAGTAACTTCTTCCACCAAGTTTGAGCTATTACTGGTGTACCGTTTTGTCGTTCTCTTTCTCTCTTCTTTCTTTTCTGTTCTTCGGTCACAGGCCGTCGAGGCATCTTGCAGCCTTAGTAGATTCAAAATTAAAAATCTAAGACTTATGCCAAAAATTGCAATTCAGAGCAAAAAGCAGCACTAAACAAATTAATAATAAACACTCAGCTTTAAGTTTGTATTCCTCCAGTGCTTGACTTGAATAACTACGTAGTCACAAGTGTGTCCTGACCACAGCTATATTATGTCAAACCTTGAAACCAGTGAAAAATGCAAGAAAAAATATTTTCCAAACCGTACCTGAACAGGCATACACGTGCAGCCGCGTCGAGCAACTGAAAGAGCGCAAAAAATTAAGCCTCGTCTATGCTCAGGTGTGAGTGTCTGACCTGGCTTGAGCCTGCGATCCAATCAATAACCAGTCCCTGGTCAGCGGTCAACTTCAAAAAAACAGCTGACCTCGAGGCCGCGATATGGTCACGTGATACTGGTCAGCGGCTATCAGCAGCTACTTTGACCATGTTATGACGAAATTCATGATCAGTGACAGGACAGACGCATGAAAAACTGACATCAATTTGTTATTAAAATTGCCTCCTTGATGAGCTCTAAACTTCAGCCCGTATATGGCTACGTGATACTGGTCACATTGGCATACATGGAGGGGTGGACGGACGTACGGTCGTACGGTGACCAAAACCAAAATTCCTCGCATTGATGGGTTACCATATTTTCTTCACTATGGTGCTCCGCGCGCGCGGTGCTCCGCTATTAACTCTGTTTAAACTAGAACCGTTTGTTTCGGCGCTTAACAACAGAACGGGAACATCATTCAGTTGATAACGGCGCGCTTATTAAAATGTTTATATTATGTCAGATTAAAGTAGAGTTCAGACTTTTCCGCGTTCTCTTGCGTCGTCAACTGAGGTTCCCGTTCTGTTGCTAAATCAACCTCAGTATTAGGTGAACTGCAACCAACCTCTAGGAACTCGGATAACAATGGGGAAAT
>NW_027180145.1:77500-110000 GCF_036669925.1 Montipora capricornis | reverse complement strand
TCTGCCTTATGTGTTCATGATGGTAAGTGATTTCTTTTTTCAATTTATTGATTCACTCCGTCTTTGCTTTTAATGTTAGGGGATTTTCTTTATTGTGTTTTAATTCGGCTCCCTGTAAAATCAAGTTTATTTTCATCATGTCTAAAGTAAGTTTTAACCATAGTTAATACAGGGGAATAGTTATGAAACCGGCCAAATTTCTTTGTTGTAGGTTTTTGTTCTCTTTTTTGGCCTTGTCCGTGCACAAAACACACTAGTTGTTTACTCCGTACTGAGGAACTAACCAATAGAAACGTGTTTACGTAATTCATACATAGTGTATGAGCGCAAAACAAAAGATTGTGCACCGTCGTGGATTTTTCCACCTAAATCTTGGCTTCTTTGTTTGCTCCTTTGATGTTTGCCGAGTTTCAAAAGCAGCCCCTCCATTAACTATGGTTATTCAAAACGAATTGTTTTCATTGGAAAGCCCCATCCACCCTATTGCTTCTTTACCATTATCGTTTTTTATATCAGCAATAAACCAAGCAATTTATTTTCATCCACACAAGTTCAGAAATATGTTTTTGTATAAAAAGGAATACTTTTTTGATATATACGCGTTTGACAATCAGGTAAAGTCTGGGTACGAGCCAAGGAGGCCCATCAGGCCGGCGCTTATCTCCAGTTTCCGTAGCATGAAGCGACTAGGAGTATTTCTACTCCCCCCTGGATGGGATGCTAGTCCATCGCAGGGTTACCCCCAGCATTGAATTCGCCGGTACCCATTTATACACCTAGGTGGAGAGAGGCATCATAAGAGTAAAGTGTTTTGCCCAAGAACACAACACAATGTCCCCGGCCAGGCCCCGAACCGGGACCACTCGATCCGGAGTCGAGGGCACTAACCATGAGGCCACCGCGCCTCATTGGAAAGCCCCATCCACACTACGTATTGCTTCTTTACGATTCTCGTTTTTTTATATCAGCAATAAACGAAGCAATTTATTTTCATCCACACAAGTTCAGAAATATGTTTTTGTATAAAAAGGAATACTTTTTTATATATACGCATTCGACAATCAGCCTCACTAAAACTAATAAATCTCTCCACTTCTCTCGGCTTTGCCGTTCGTCGTTAGAATTTTGCCTGGCGCCTGGACAAAACCATCTATGCAGGCTGGCTTTTTCTATTCCTACTTTTTTTCGCACTAAAATCAGTTTCGTAAAATAGCTCTTTTATTTTCTGTTCTCTAACAGGTATTTGGTGGTGTCTTAATAAATCTAAACTCTGTTCTTAGTTGGCTGGCATGGATAAAATATATCAGCATATTCCGCTATGCAATGGAGGTAACTTTAGTATTCTCAACAGAATATCACGCTTCTGATTGGTAAACGACGAATGCATAAGTAGGTTATAGAGTGCAACACGGACGTTGCTATAGAAACACGATGATGGAGTAACTCCTGCTGTTTTGAAAGTTCTCAAATTGCAGCACTCGACGTATAATTTTGAGAACTTTCAAAACATCACTCGTGCCCATAAATCACGAAATGCACTTGTGTTCATACGGTTTTCTATACTTGTGCGCCCGTGGAGGCTCTTGCCGGAATAATCAGAGTTTCAATGTTGTGTGTGAATGTCGCGATCTCTGAATCAGCTACAACGAGTGTTTAGTTATTATTAGTTGTTGTCTAGTTTTTGAAAAATGCTAAGAAGGGCAGTGGCGCTGTAAAGTTTCAAACTATTAGTTTGAGCTATTCTAAGTGTTTCATGACGTTTCCATCTTTGCTTATGTTGTACAATATGGGCGAAGTAGGCTATAACCTTATTGCATAGTACGTACGGATTCGAAACAAGCAGAGGGAAGGAAAGATTCATTGTTGTTTGTCCACGTTGTCGTCAAAACCTTAAAATTGGTAATTTGTCGTTGTTGTCAGACGAGCACTGGAGAGAAAGGTACAAATGCGTGCCGCCCGTGCAGCACGGTTTTTTTTCCTGTTTTAACAAATAATATTACTGCTTTTTGGCGTTGTCGTTGCCGTTGCCGTCGTCGTTTGTTAAACTCCCTATTCTCATATTTGGGTACTCGGCGTAATTATTTCATCCATTGTCTTTTAGATACTAGAGATCAATGAGCTTCACAACATGCACTTCGATTGTCCAGCGAACTCTACCCTTTGGTATGTCTTCTTTATTCGCAATTTGGTGTCGATATTGTTAGCGAAGTTGAGTGGTTAAGGCACCGGCCGTGAAATGTAAAGGTTTAGGATTGCACCAGCTCCACACACATCATGGCGCACAGCTTTCCCTTTTCCAGAGTCCATAGCTTCTGTAGAAAGCAGCAATGTCTTTCTCGGAGAAGAAGGGCTTCGAAGCCGCGAGGAGAATGTTCTCCCCCTGCCCCATTCCCCTCGCGGCTTTGTCGCACACATTCGCCCTCCAAAAGACAAAACCGTCAACTGGAGGCTACAAATACCATGTAGCTCTTTTCAATCCGTTATCTCATCGAATCGATATACGACAAAGCTCAATTTTGTTTTGGGTTGAGGGTTCATTGTTCCCTTTGTATGTTCATTTGTGTTCATAGTTTTCTAAACCACTCCATCAGAGAGCAGTGAGTATAACAGCGTTCTACTACCCCCCTCCTGCGAATTATGATAGATAATTTTTTTTCTGTTGATCTGCACAATTTGACAGTTTCTCTTTTTGGACCTGAAAAATCCCGCAAGAGAAATGGTCAAATAAATATTCGTCATGAAATTTACGTTTTTATGTGTTCATATCTTTATTTATAAATCAGAGTGGAGTAGTGTTGGCGCTATGCGATAACCTCTCATTTCCCACTAATGTGGCTTTGAGTCGAGGCTGGCAGCGTGAGTAATGGCAATCAATACTTGTCCTCACAAGGAATTATTGTCGATCACTTGTGGTACAATGAACTGGCACTGGCCGCCATGACTGTTGTCCTGATGACATTTCCTTATATAGCATTAAGATTAATCAAAAAGGAAAAATGAAGAAGCTTTTGTCAATTGAAGTCCGCCACAGACGGATTCTTTTGGAATTTCTTAAAAAACAAACAGAAAAATGACAAAAAAGTTTAACCGTTTGACTACGAGGAGTGATCAGCATGTTAATTCTCCTCACAATTCCAGTCAGGCAAGTATTGAAAATGAAGTTAATTATCAGCTTAAGAGGTATGAGTTTGATATAACACCAAATTCTTATGACTACAACAAAGGAACCTATTGTACTATTTTGATCTTTGACGTTTTGATCTTGGGAATGAAAGGTAAAGGTGTAATGCCTCCATGGGAATGTTGGAAAACTAGTTGCTTGGCGACGTGCGAAAGAACATGTTAAAAACCAGACTGTCTTTTCAGGACCCGATAAACCACCTTATAACCCTGCATTAATTCTCCTCAAAATTTTAATGAAATGTTAGTCAGACAGGTATTGAGAATGAAGATAATTATTAGCTTAAAGGATGTGATGTTGATATAACACCAAATTCGCATGACTGCTCAACAAGGAAATCTTTTGTACTAGTTAGGAGAATGAACGTTTTGATCTTGGGAATGAAATGGTTAAGGTATGCGCCCGTGGGAAGGTTGGAAAACTAGTTTCTTGGCGACGTGCGAAAGAACGAATAAAAAATCAGATTGTCCATTCAGGACCCAGATAAACCACCTTTGCTCTACATGAATTCCGGGTAGAGCATCCGACCGGAGGTCGCAGGAGTTTAAAGGCTCTCCTACCTTGTCACCTTGAAAGGAAATTTCCCGGGAGACCCACGCCTTAACCACGTAAATCAACTCTTCGATGGCTGTGTTGCCAGCATGGTTGTCCTGGTGTTGTAGTGGGTATCACACCCGACTAGTAGCGGGGGGCCGTGGGTTCAAATCCCGCTCAGGGCAAATTTTCTTTCAAACACTTATTCAGTTGAAAATATGACTATTTGGGGTGTGCGGAGTCACTGTTTCTTTCTTATACTCTTCATACACAAATAAAATTAGTCTGTATCCTTCGTGGATTCTGCCTTGTCATCCGCTAAGTTGACTACGGTCGTGCATCATTAACTTGATTCTTAGTTGGGTTTCAAGAAGAGATAAAGACTCCCCTACCTTGTCACCTCGAAAGAAAATTTCCTTGGAGGTCCACGCCCTAACCACGTAAATCACCTCATCGATAGCTGCATTGCCAGCATGGTTGTCCTGGTGGAGTAGTGGCTATCACACCTAACTAGTAACGGGGGACGTGGGTTCAAATTTCGCTCACGCCGAATTTTTTTTCAAGCATTTATTCAGTTAATTTATCCGTAGGTTTGAATCCTTCCGAGGACTTTTTCACTTGTCCTTTCGCTCGTCACCAAGCAGATAGTTTTCTAAAGACTGAAATCAATTACACTTATTTTAAAAAATTATTGACTTGGCAAACGCAAAGCAATTACTTGCAGTTTTTATTTACTAATACCACAATAGTAGAAGTTATACACTTACTGTATACTAACGACTTTGTTTTAACATTCGCGAAACTCAATTTTTCCAAAATGTTTTACGAAACGGATTGCTTGAACCTATGAGGGTTTTAAAAACACGCACATTGAATTAGTTAGAAACTTAAATAAATAAAATGAAACCTAGAAAACTCACCAAAGGTAAGTTGTTGATTTTACGTTTTAAATAGACTTTTCCAACGGTATGCTCATTGCGGGGTTTTGTTTCACTTCTTTGAAGGGTGGTCTGCCGCGCTAGTTAATTTTCCGGCCCGTTTAGAGCAAATAGCTTTATTTTTGTCAACCTGCAAGCAAGCTCTTGATTTTACGCCTTGGTTTTTCTTGAAGTGGATTTCGCTATTAGCCGTCAGCAAAACCACATAGTTTTTGTCGACTGGTTAGTTATTCATCCAGTGGGTAGCGCACTCCTCCCTTTGATCAACTTGAGCGAAGTGAAGACATTAGGGAGCATTAGCACCGACGACGGAAACGCGAACGAGGACGTCATCTCAAATCATAAATTCTCATTATTGTAATCACTTCACGATTATTCCAAGTTTTTTAATGTGCGAAAGGTATGGAAGTCCCTCAGCAATGAAAACGTTATGAGCAGCGCTTTATTTAGAAGAGAAAATGAAAATTTATCTTTAAATCCTGACGTCCTTCAAAAACCTCAAAATTTGGTCATTTCACGTTGTTTTGCTGACGACGGGCACGTGCAAAGCGTGCAAAGCTATTGTCTTAGGCCACTAGTTAGACTTTCGAAAAGTCCTTCGTCTAGATACGCGCGGAACGAAGGACTTTTCATACTTGATTGGCGCCAATTTAGCGACCCAAAAACGGGTCACTGAGCTAGGCCAATCAGAGTAGTCCTCGTGGACCCCAGGGGATAGAGTTGTGAATCAAAATTTACCACACGTAGTGAAGCGTGATTTTCAAACATGCTACTAAGGCTACCGGATATTCCAAATTACGCGACCATCAGAGGAAAATAATTGAAGAATATCTGTCTTGCATAGATCTGTTTGTGTCTTCTCCAACCGGAGCTGGGAAAAGTCTGACCTTTGAACTAGTCCCGTACGCTTTTGGTCGTTCACTTGGAGCGGGTGGCAATGCTATCGTCTTCGTAATTCTTCCACTGATTTCACTCACGAAAGATTTGGTCTCTAGCCGGTCGCTATTTAGGAGACAACACATTTAAAATCTTAAGTATAAACGGGTGTCTGGAAGTCCCGAGGCGATTCTCAACGACTATCAACACATTTTTTGTCGAATGGAACAAAAAATTTTAAAATGCATGTGTATTCATCGACGAGAGTCATTGCATCGCAAAATGGTAAGCTTAAGTTTCACTAAGATGTATCTTTTAATCCCGGTCTAGTATATCTCCTACACCTGAAGCCTACCCGATCTTTCCTGAGTGAAATCAATTGACTTTCTTGACGATTCGAAGCTTTCCCTTACTTGCTAATCTTTCGAATATATTAGTGTTTCGTTTCTATCAGCGCAAATCACGGCACAAGTGTTGGTCCAGAAAATACCACTGGAGATCTCCTTTCCAAGCGGCGACTCGAGATTGAAAAAAGCTTTCGTTTTATTTCATCTTTGTTTCGGATACCTTTAGCACAAAGTTGACAAATTTCCTCTTTCGATTTCGTAGAAACAAACATGTTCGACTGTTTTCGTCGGATTGCGCCATCAAGTTCAGGGCTTGCGAATGACGTCATCGCCCTTTTGGCGCGAGACGCAAATAAAAACTTTGCAAGCGAGACAAGTCGACCTCTCGCGACTTCATCGTTCGCTCATTCACTTCGCGTACGAAAAATCACTTCTGGGGTTATCGTGAGGTCGACTTGTGGCAAGTCTAGCCACTAGTATGCAAAATTGTGACGTTCTCGTTGACGTCACCGATGTCGTTGCTGAGGCTCCCTACTGATAGTGCGGACGACGCGAGGGCTAGTGGGTGATTTTTTCAAAGAGTACAAAGAGTTAAATACATTTAACAGGTGTGGATATTACACAACAATTGTTTCCGTCCTAACTACTGAGTATTTTTGCCTTCATTTTGATGTTTAGATTCTGATAAGCAACTAATGCACAAACAAAAGTCCACCAAATCTCGTTCGTCTTTTGCACTCGAACAAGTGCTGCACTTAGAGCGAGTTCTTGAACACCAAAAATACTGGGAAGCAGAGACAGAAAAAGAATTGCAGAAAAGCTACTGATGATCGAAACACAGGTAGGCTTCTTTGCTTGAATCCGTTCAGTTTTGGCTCGTCGTGGTCCGGGTTTGTTCGTTGTTCTGGTCACATGGTTCGGTACCGTTTATAACTTAATAGGAAATCTCCTACTGAAAAAGTATCGATTTGTTCCTACAATCTCAGTTGTGCTTAATCCAGTTAAACACGCTCGTTGCAATCTTTGATTTCATTCTACTGTTTGTCGATATTTCTATTTTTTTTCGTTTTGTCGTGTTCGTGTTATCGTGTTATCTTGTGCTTGAAGTACACGAGCGAATCAAATTGCACATTCGCGTTATTGTTGTTGAGTTTGTCCTGATTGTATAAGGATGAGTTTTTGTAACAATCTAATGAAAGTGATGGTAAAATATCCCTGTGTCCTGGTAATCAAATTTCAGACATCGGACGGATTTTTTTTCTAAATTGAAGTCACTTTAGCGGCAATCCTTTTGCATTTTATGTTAAATAAACTTCCATTTGTGATATCTCTAATGTTGCAGGTAAAGACTTGGTTGCAAAACAGACGTATAAAGGAGAAAAGAAAACAGGCTGAAGACGTCGAACGAAAAGCCAAACTGGCATCGATTAACAACCTTGCCCTCAACATGAACCACGGTTACCAAGGTCGCCCATACCAGCCTCTGCCGTACTAACCTTCACCGTATACCGGAAGACCTTTTGTGCTGAGACATGATCTAAAGCCAGAGAACGCATACCCACCAGCCTTTCCTTGGAACAGTCAGGTGCCTCCTTATTCGCCGCCACCGCTGTATTGAGCAAGTTACCCAGGGCCATACTCAGGACACTTATAAAATACTTATCGTATACTTCTTAGTCAACAAGAGAGAAATTGAATGGGTGATTTTCTGCACTGAAGGCATTATTTAGTAATCTATAGATTTATTACCGGTTGTTTAGTGTCGACATGACCATGACCACACACGATTTGTACTAAATAACAATACCAAATATCTAGCTTTAGTTGCTAGATTTTCAAACAATATTGCAAATAATAATATCCTATAAACTAAATAGTATCGCATAAAATTCTCCCATGTTGGTTATTTCCTTTGTAAGAGTCTTTGTTTTTGACTTTCATCTCAAAATATAAATTCGCGTTATTGTAATCATGACTTCGTGACTATTTCAACATTTTGAATATGACAAGGGTGTGGTAGTTCCTCAAAAATTACACTGGTCGGAACGGCGCTTAATTTAGGTGAGAAAATGACAATTTATCCTCGAGTGCTGAAGTTCTTCATAAAACCTCAAATTTGGCTATTTTGCGTTGTTGTTTTGCTGACGACAGCAAAGAAACGGACAAAAGCGAAAAATGCACGGGCAGGGCGTGCAAACTGCGCAGTAATTTTTGACGAGCTCGTTGCCGTCTCCGTTGTCGTTGCTTAAGTTCCCTAACCTTAAAGCCTGGTACGGGCTACAATTGGTGGTCAGGAGCAAAGGGCAACGCTCCTGGGAACTAAGCTTTGTCCCAGTCCTCTTTGATGCAGAGTCAAATTCTTAAAAACATTTATGCAAGGAGTATGTTAGCCAAAGTTAATTGTCTACTGTAGTCCTGTAACTTGCTAACCTTGCGATGTTGTCTCTATTGCTGTAGGAACTCTCAGAACTTTTGCGAGTATTCCCGAGTCATCACCGATGAATGCATCTCTTCACTGTTCTGCTAACGATTTAAAGGTTAGGATAGAAAGTGGACAATCGTTCTCTTAAAAAGAGTTTGTGTGCGCAGTTCAAGTAGAATGGCATCCATATCTTATCTTTTAGGCTCACTTTCGTAAATATCCTCCTCTATTTCCCAAAACACTTGGCCACAGCATGTCTCCGCCACGAGCAAAACGACCAACACTTCTACAAAGAAAGTCATCAGCATTGTGTATCTAAATTTCATGTTCTCTCCACTTCTAATGAATTAATGTGTAGCGCATATACGCCAGATCTAGGATGGGTATCAGTATAAGTCATCTCTGGAAATTTTCAAACTGAATGAATAGAATCATGAAATCTTAGTAATGTGCTCTCACCGTACGACATTCCATAGTGTTTAGAGATTTCCCCCCATTGCTACTTCGGTGGAGTTGGGTGAACCTCGGATCCGTTGAACATTATTTTTTGTTTGTGATCCTGCTGTTTGTACATGATTAAACCAACTTTTTTTTTGCTCATTTTTATCTGAACTTGAATCCGATTGCTTAAGGTTTGTCGGCAGTTTTGTGTTACATGTAACGTTATTGGTTAACGCTTCCAACATAAAAGGGACAAGTGATCCTTGCACTTGTCTGGCCAATTTAAGCAATTGTGTCTTTCTTAGAGACACCTGAAAGAGTTTAGATGGCTTCAATGGGATACTTTTGGTTGTCAGAAAGGAGAAGTTCTATTATTTTTAAATCACATTAAGTGGGCACAATCCTTAGTATAATCTCCTTAATTGGTTTACTAAAGAATTTTGTTGGCATATTATTGATTTATTTAGTGATTTGTTTCAAGATTTGTACATACAATTATACAGGTGTTAGAAGAAAAGGGAATAGCATCCCCTACAAGGTTCAACCGCCTTACCCAACCCCATAACGGTATAAAATATATAATTACAAACCCTCCCCCACTCTCCCCACCTCCAAAAAAAAAGTGAATCTAATATATCTAAACCCTCAGTGACTGGATAACAGGCAACTTAGCAAGAACATGCACTACTTACATTCACTCTTCTACACTTTATACAAATAATCATAAAAGAGCGAATATTATCCCCATTAAAAGCATTGTGCAAACTTTAAAAGAATAACGATTTAAGCTTGCGCTTGAAGGAGCCCAAGGAATTAGCTAACTTAATATCGTCAGGTATACTATTCCACAAGATAGTAATTCTGTTGAAGAAACAATCACGAAAATGTGTGGGGCGAGTTCTATTCGTCTTGAGAAAAAGTTTAGTACTAGCGCATGGAGAGCACCCCACTAGAAAAGAAAAATATTCATCAAAGTGTCGACAAAAATTATATCCCTTTTTACCCCTTTGTAAAAGAAAACTAATACCAAATATTCTAGCCAATCATTTACCGGTAGTAATTTAAGTTTGATCAGATGATCCTTATAAGACAGATCTCTGCCTCTACCTACGATAAAGCGCATTGCTCTTCTCTGTACCTGTTCTGATAATAATAATTGATTTACCCCAGACTGAGTGGCCCAAACTTGTGAGCAATAACATAAATGGGAGCTTACTAATGAGCAAGAAAGGCGCAAAAGAGCTTCACTGTCGACCACACCATCGCAATTTCGCCATAAGAAACCCAACATCCTGTTTGCCTTAGCAACAATTGTAACTGTGTGCTCCTTCCAATAAGTGTCTTTAGCAATCATAACCCCAAGATCCATTTCAAATTTAACCAGCTCCAGGTCAATCCTATTTAATTTATAAATACGTGGTGGGCTTACACGTTTCCTAGATATCCTCACATTCTTGCATTTGGCAGGTTGAAAATATAGCTCATTGCACAAAGACCAAGCTAAAAGTGCATATAAGTCCTGTTGAAAATTATCTTTGTTTTTGACTTTCATCTCAAAATATAAATTTGCGTTATTGTAATAATGACTTCGTAACTATTTCAACCTTTTGAATATGACAAGGGTGTGGTAGTTCCTCAAAAATTACACTGGTCGGAACGGCGCTTAACTTAGGTGTGCAAATGACAATTTATCCTCGAGTGCTGAAGTTCTTCATAAAACCTCAAATTTGGCTATTTTGCGTTGTTGTTTTGCTGACGACAGCAAGGAAATGGACAAAAGCGAAAAATGCACGGGCAGGGCGTGCAAACTGCGCAGTAATTTTTGACGAGCTCGTTGCCGTCTCCGTTGTCGTTGCTTAAGTTCCCTAACCTTAAAGCCTGGTACGGGCTACAATTGGTGGTCAGGAGCAAAGGGCAACGCTCCTGGGAACTAAGCTTTGTCCCAGTCCTCTTTGATGCAGAGTCAAATTCTTAAAAACATTTATGCAAGGAGTACGTTAGCCAAAGTTAATTGTCTACTGTAGTCCTGTAACTTGCTAACCTTGCAATGTTGTCTCTATTGCTGTAGCAACCCTCAGAATTTTTGCGAGTATTCCCGAGTCATCACCGATGAATGCATCTCTTCACTTTTCTGCTAACGGTTTAAAGGTTAGGACAGAAAGTGGACAATCGTTCTCTTAAAAAAAAGTTTGTGTGCGCAGTTCAAGTAGAATGGCATTCATATCTTATATTTTAGGCTCACTTTCGTAAATATCCTCCTCCTCCAAAACACTTGGCCACAGCATGTCTCCGCCACGAGCAAAACGACCAACACTTCTACAAAGAAAGTCATCAGCATTGTGTATCTAAATTTCATGTTCTTTCCACTTCTAATGAATTAATGTGTAGCGCATATACGCCAGATCTAGGATTGGTATCATTATAAGTGATCTCTGGAAATTTTCAAACTGAATTAATAGAATCATGAAATCTCAGTAGTGTGCTCTCACCGTACGACATTCCATAGTGTTTAGAGATTTCTCCCCATTGTTACTTCGGTGGATTTGGGTGAACCTCGGATCCCTTGAACATTATTTTTTGTTTGTGAACCTGCTGTTTGTACATGATTAAACCAACTTTTTTTTTCTCATTTTTATCTGAACTTGAATCCGATTGCTTAAAGTTTGTCGGCAGTTTTGTGTTACATTTAACGTTATTGGTTAACGCTTCCAACATAAAAGGGACAAGTGATCCTTGCACTTGTCTGGTCAATTTAAGCAATTGTGTCTTTCTTAGAGACACCTGAAAGAGTTTAGATGGCTTCAATGGGATACTTTTGGTTGTCAGAAAGGAGAAGTTCTATTATTTTTAAATCACATTGAGTGTGCACAATCCTTAGTATAATCTCCTTAATTGGTTTACTAAAGAATTTTGTTGGCATATTATTGATTTATTGATTTATTTATTTCAAGATTTGTACATACAATTACACAGGTGTTAGAACAAAAGGGAATAGCATCCCCTACAAGGTTCAACCGCCTTACCCAACCCCATAACGGTATAAAATATATAATTACAAACCCTCCCCCACTCTCCCCACCTCCAAAAAAAAGTGAATCTAATATATCTAAACCCTCAGTGACTGGATAACAGGCAACTTAGCAAGAACATGCACTACTTACATTCACTCTTCTACACTTTATACAAATAATCATAAAAGAGCGAATATTATCCCCATTAAAAGCATTGTTCAAACTTTACAAGAATAACGATTTAAGCTTGCGCTTGAAGGAGCCCAAGGAATTTAGCTAACTTAATATCGTCAGGTATACTATTCCACAAGATAGTAATTCTGTTGAAGAAATAATCACCAAAATGTCTGGGGCTAGTTCTATTCATCTTGAGAAAAAGTTTAGTACTAGCGCATGGAGAGCACCCCACTAGAAAAGAAAAATATTCATCAAAGTGTCGACAAAAATTATATCCCTTTTTACCCCTTTGTAAAAGAAAACTAATACCAAATATTCTAGCCAATCATTTACCGGTAGTAATTTAAGTTTGATCAGATGATCCTTATAAGACAGATCTCTGCCTCTACCTACGATAAAGCGCATTGCTCTTCTCTGTACCTGTTCTGATAATAATAATTGATTTACCCCAGACTGAGTGGCCCAAACTTGTGAGCAATAACATAAATGGGAGCTTACTAATGAGCAAGAAAGGCGCAAAAGAGCTTCACTGTCGACCACACCATCGCAATTTCGCCATAAGAAACCCAACATCCTGTTTGCCTTAGCAACAATTGTAACTGTGTGCTCCTTCCAATAAGTGTCTTTAGCAATCATAACCCCAAGATCCATTTCAAATTTAACCAGCTCCAGGTCAATCCTATTTAATTTATAAATACGTGGTGGTCTTACACGTTTCCTAGATATCCTCACATTCTTGCATTTGGCAGGTTGAAAATATAGCTCATTGCACAAAGACCAAGCTAAAAGTGCATATAAGTCCTGTTGAAAATTATCAAAATCAGACTCTTGCGCTATGATCTTATAGCACTTTGAATCATCAGCAAACATTGCAATCCTTGCGCAAAAAAAATTGCATTTGGCATATCGTCAACAAAGAATAACAGTAATATCGGTCCAAGTATCGCGCTGATCCTGAAGTGTTAATTTGCTTTGAATTCACTATTATCACCGTGTCCCAGAACTTCTTGTGGCATTGAAAATAAGGAAATAAAAGAATCATATCCGTGGATGGGATTTGAACCGAGAGTTTCTGCTCTATAGGTACCGCTTCTTTCCGTTTTACCTGCTGCAGATCAACAAGAAACACCTTTCTTAAAAAAAGGCATTTATTTAAGTCTACTTTAGAGTATCGCTGCCGAGACACACAAGGCGATAAGTTGCAGTGACAGGTCTCTGCGACAAGTCGATTCGTGTGTACTACTTGCAAAACAAGTCGCTGCGACACGACGCCTGTTTGCACACGCAGTGATTTCGTATGAGGTGGAATATGCACTAATTTTCTAATTCAATATGGGGACCATATGACGGTCTCTCATTGGTTCATTTATATTTTGTCGCAGCGACTTGTTGCAGGGAGTGTGCACCATAGGCGTACGGGCCATGGGGGTGAGGGACTGCAGCACCCCCAAATGTTTGGGCGACTCGGAATTTGTTGGGCAATAAGAGAAATTTGAGCAAAGCCAGTTTTTACAGAAGTTTCCATGTTGTTTTTTTTAAAGAGATAGATATTTTCTATTTTATTGACCTGAGGTTGGTGTGGTAAAGCCATTTAAATTCACACGAAACCGTGGTAGCCTCGCACGTGCTGGGTTTCTGGTTGAAGGGGATCATATATTTATATATATATATTTGGATTTTTATATTTACTTTTGGGCACTGTGCTGCACTGCATTAGCTGGTGTGAAATATTTGCAGTCGTGAATTAATCAATTTCGGCGTAACTTTCAAGAATCATATCGTATTAAAATTATTGACTGGATATTCTCAGAAGATCGGAGTCACATGCTAGGCAACCAGTGTCTTATGTGAATTTAACTGGGTTTATCATGGGCCTACAGTGAATGACCTATGAATTACCATGACCTACAGTGAATGTTGTAAAAATTTACCCGACAGTGTAAACAAATACTCATCTTGGGTTTTTTTTTTTTGGTTTTTGTTTTGTTTAGCACTCGCTTTGTGCGATATTAGACATGTCGAATCCAGCGGCACAAAAACATAAGCGAGCCTATCGACATCGGGTTACCTGTTCCGAATGTAAAAAAGACATCGTTGCTGAGTACCAAGGCGATCATGCAAGAAACAAGCATATAGGCAAGAAAGTTAAATTTACTGTTTCTCGTGCGCCAGATCAGTCGCAACTAGGTTTCACCGGCGGCAATGAAACAATCAATATGCTATGCAGTAAAATCGATGCCGAAAACGTTGGCTCAGATCTTCAGAATGACAGAAGTACAGATATAGTGGATTCATCAGATACTGCTCTGGATAAGTCAGAAATCGAGGTGATTCAAGTGAATAATGGTGCTCGGCGTGCTCTGGCTACGTCAGAATTTAGGGATGTTGGTTCGACAGATGAATCAGAAATCACGGATAAAGGTAATTCGGATAAGTCAGACATCATGGATATGGAAAGCATAGATAATGGTGCTACTGTTCCGGATTCTACAGAAATCATAGATAATGGTGCTAACTCTGAAATTGTGCATAGTGCTAATCGGGATAGGTCCATTCCAACTGTCATAGATAATAGTGTTCCGGAAAAGTCACTTAAGTCAGTTATCATGGATAATAGTACTCCAGCTAAAACAGATATCGCAGATGGTGCGCAAAGTTCTTCTTTGGATACAAATTTATAAATTATAGTGGTACTTGCCAAAAGTCCAGTGATATAGACGAGGGACCTCAGTAACCGATCTTAAAGTGCTAAGACCCTAAAAAAAATGGCAGAGAATCTTTTTCTAGAGATTTCAACCCGCCCTGGTACAAACGATATCCATGGCTGACCTACAACTGTGAAAGAAAGAAAGCATGCTGCTACCCATGACAGAAATACTTGAATGCCCATGATTTCACGTTTGCCAATTGGAAGAAGCTAGAGCGTATTACTAAACACCACAGGAGTGAGAACCATCAAACGGCCATGGAGAAATACATTGACAGCAGAGCAAATAAGAAGTGAAATATTCCAATACTGAGCAAACTCCAGGAATCACACAGACAATATGCGAAGGAAAATCGCGACTACTTTAAACTTATCATTGAATGCCTCATGTTCACGGCCCAACAGAACATCGCCCAATGGGGCCACGATGAAGGGCTCGATAGTCTGAGTAATATCAGTGATATAAATAGAGGTACTTTTCTGGAACTAATTCACTTGCGGTGCAAGGACATAGCTTGGCTGAATGATAAACTCGATAGCCGTGATACAAAACGAACTGCTACAAATTATTGCCGATCTCATTCGCGAGAGTATCACAAAAGATATGCGAGCAAGCGGATGGTATGGTATCATCTTGGATGAAACATCAGACATTAGCAGAACATAACAAGTTTCACTTTGTCTTAGTTTCGCGCTGAATGGAACGAAAAAAGAAGCATTCATCGACTTCTACTCCACAAAATCAACCGAAGGCGAAGTACTGTATGAACTAGTGAAATCTGCTATCATTAAACTCAATCTTAACCTCAAGAACATTGTTGGTAAAGCCTTCGATGGGGCGGCTAATGTGAATCTGAAATTGATGCTGAATTCATTGAGTTCCACGCGATGGTCATGCCGGTGGGAAGCCGTAAAGGACTGATACGGGCAAATGAAACGCAATTTAAAAGCCCTGCTCACGCTATCTTCAGGAAAAGATCCAAAAACCTACTCTGAGAGCAGACCATTATTGACCGCAATTTTTGACTTGGACTTTATTTTCGGATTGTGTGTGCTGAAGTAATCCTGAGCAACACTAATAGTCTGTCCCGATATCTTCAGGGGAAGACGGTCGACGTCATCTCTGCTCGTAGAAATGCCGCCATGACCATTCAGACCCTACGCCAGTGTTGGAGTGAAACAAGTTTCAACAGCTTATGGCAGATAGCATCAGCAATGGGTCTGAAAATGGAGAAGTGGCTGACCAATTCTCAGTTTGAATTACGAGAAGCCAGGGCACCTAGACAGACGCCATCGCACCACCTTCAAGCCCTTGTAGGTGAACATGCGCAAAGACAAACGCAGCTGCCACCAGAATATTACCACCGTATTAACACACTATGCGTCCATCAACAAGGTGCTGTCCGAGCTTGAACTCAGGTTTATCGGAAATGACCAGAAAATACCCTGTGCTTTGGGAAATATCTGCCACAGTGAAGCACCTGATAAAGAAAGCTTCTCCCGCGTTGCTAAATTTTGCAAAATCGACGGCGAGATTCTGGAAGCCGAGCAGAAAATGTACGCGAGTTTTCGTCGTGCGCGCGGATTAGGCTACATGGCTGTTTCAGAAATGCTGGAGACAATGCAGAAGAATGATCTATTTGATATGTTTCCATAATTTTCTAATGTGGTACACATCATTGCAGTGATACCTCCTACATCTTTTTCTGCAGAACGATGATTCAGTGCATTGCGCAGATTAAAAACTTACCTCCACAGCACCATGGGGTAACAACGTGTCGTTCAGTAACATCGCAGTTATTAACAATGAAAGGGCATATGTCAACTCTGTGGTCAAAAATGACATGGATCGTATCATTGATTTCTTCGGCCATCGAAATGGCAGAGACAGCTATTTCTTTTAAGGTGTTTTGTGAGCTCGTATGATATGTAAGAATATTTTCACTTCAGATGTAGGACTATGTTAGAGCACAGTTAGTGACCCTCGTTTCTTTTCGACTCAGTTTCATAAAATATTTGGACAACCTAAGCGCATTTTTATGGGCAAATGGCCTACTGCCAATGCCCCCCTCCCTGGAAAAAAGTTGCCCACACGCCTATCGTGTACTCATGGTGCGACAACGCTGCTTTCGCTAATTTTGTCGCTGCGATCAGTCGCACGAATTCAAACTGGTTTGAATTCGTGCAACTGATTGCAGCAACAATGATTTTCACAAAATAAACTGTGTCACACGAGGTGAATTGTTGCGGCGACTTGTCCTCGCGACGTGTCGCAGCGACCTTTCACCTAGTGTGTCCCGGCCTTAATTAGGCCTAGATTAATAGTTTAGGCCTAAGCTTTGAATTCAAACTGTGTAGCTTGGTGGTGAAGAATGGAAACCGACGTTTTGTAGTGTTTAATATTGTTTGTTGGCGAGTAATGATACAGCATTATGAAATGTTGTTGTGTGGTGGTCGAGTGGCTAGGTCAAGGGTTAGTCAACACTCCCAGGTTCGAGTCCTATGTCCGTACACTTGGGTTATCTTTTCAAACAAATATGACCATTTCCCATAATCCATATCAAGCTTTCAGTCTTCTAAATTCACGATAATAGTGAATTCAAAGCAAATTTAACAATTCAAGATAATCGCGATTTCAAGAACGAGAACGGGTTGTCTCATTCCTATTGATAACGTGGTGTTTCGCACGCTTTAATGAGAGACTGGTAACTAGATTGAGAACACCTGAACGTAGTAACATCTAACTGGTTGATAAAGTAATAGTTTTCCACTGCCAATTAATGTTTCGTGTAACGTTTGTTTTAAGCGGCGAATCAATGAACTTCCCAAAGTTTGCAAAGTATATCAGATCAACCATTTGTCAAAACCTTGCGAGAACATCACAACAACCCGTCCGCACCTTTGAGTTTACGATCATCGTTTATTTTTATTCTAACTTTGAAATTGACCAGAGTGGGCGGGGTTATTTTTGCAAATTTCCTCACGTTTTAAAATTTATTGCTTGAAGCTAAGAACTGTAATAATAGGGCATTTCCGAGTTCATATCTGCCTCTTCTTCAAAGCGAGTCTAAGTACGACATTTTTGTGATAGTAATTAGTTCTACTAACAAAAACGTCGTACTTAGACTCGCTTTGAAGAGGAGGCAGACATAAACTTGGAAATGGCCTATTATTACAGTCCTTAGCTCCAAGGAACGAATTTTGCAACAACAACCAAAAAAGCCCCTGTTGAAGACCCATTCAAAGCTAACCATTTTAAAGTCGGTTGTTAAGACCTTAAAAATGCTGATTGAATAATTGAAAGCTAACAGTTCGGCGCTTAACCTCGCCCCAGGCTCTTCTCGGCTTTCAACATGGTGGCTCTTCTCTTATTAAAAACCGAGGAGACCCTGGGGACGAGGTTTTCCAAAGCTCGACCAGGATCGCGTGAGCCTTGCGGCCATTGCCAAGTTGCCCGCGTAGCCCTCATTTAGGAGGACTGAGTAGTGATGATATATATTTTTTAACCCTTTCAGGCCCGATAGTGCCAAATGGCACTTATAGATTTTACTCTGTCTAACGCCAGACGATTTTACTCGTCAATGGGGAACCCCTCGGGCCTGAAAGGGTTAAGCTAACAGCATTCAAAAACTGTCCTTGTTTAACCCTTTCAGGCCCGATAGTGCCAAATGGCACTTATAGATTTTACTCTGTCTAAGGCCAGACGATTTTACTCGTCAATGGGGAACCCCTCGGGCCTGAAAGGGTTAAATTTTATTTTGTGCTGATCATTAATTTTTTTTTCCCCACAGTTGATCGTTATATCTTTGCTTTTACTGTGGGCGCAATTTATTTCCAATCCAGAGAGATAAAAACAGTATTCAAAACAAGTGACTATTTATTATGTTCTTTATCATCATGCAAAGAAAATAGGGAAGACATCCCGTTATAAGTCATTTTAATGTGGCTAGAACTCATAATTACGCAGGGATGAAAATTGCTCATCCAATTCTTCATCTTTTTAAATATCTAAAACTCGCGTGAAAATCTTCACCTCGTCTAATCGGCCATCTTAGTTTGTCCTTCACGGTCAGAGTCGCGCGACAGGTTAGTTCAGTGTCAGAGAACCCTCGGTTATTTCGCCGGCGTTTTCAACCAGTTCCATCCATAAACTCATTAAACCTTGAAGTGTCTATGACCTCAAAAAAAAAACCTTTTTGTTCAGCAATTCTCTGCACTTGATTAGCACTAATTATTAGGTTCACTAAACTCCGTCTTTGAAAGTCAGTGTTTTAGAGGCTCCTAAAAAGTGGAATCATTGTAATTCTCAGAGACTTGCCTAGGAATGCCTCTGATATCGTTCTTTTTATTTGACAAAACACTCGAGTGCGATTAAATCCCTAAGATAACGTCAATGGAAGCGCCTACAGTGATTCATATTTTGCGCAGGTAAAACATGGCTGCAATGATTAGAGATATGTCCAGGTTTGACCCTAATTAGATGCGCGCGGATTTCAATAAGCGTCACGAAGTGTCCCCTTGCTCTTCTCGCCAACTTCAACATCACTCGTGTCTCAGAATACACACAATTTACATCACAAAGTGTCCCCCAAATGCTGCTCTTTACGTAAAGACTAACTGCTGCATTTACCCAAAGCTAAAAATAACGGTAACCTTTACCCTTACGTTATTGTTGCAAATAGATAGCAAATGCTTAGACTTAAAGGGTCAAACCTGCACATAAGTGGAGGGGAGGAGAGGAGAGGGGCATCACGAGCCACTGTATCTCACAGAAAGATAAAAACCCCTAAAACCCAAGCTGATCGCTATTCCTGTCTCAGCTATAAGTGTGATTTATGTTTTATTCACGTAACCTTTGCGTCTTAAGTTTGTTGTTATTACTTAATGACACATTCTCGTCCCAAGAGCCACCCGGCCCTCTTAGGGCCTGTTTATATGGTCTCGGGTACCCGAGACAACCCTTCCCCCTAGTTGCCCTTGGCGAGATATTTTTCCACTCATTTGTTTTAATAATTCTATTAACCGTTTACATGAGGTGGGCGAAACAACTCGGGTGGGCGAGACAACTCGGGGAGACGAGTTGTCTCGCCTCGGCAGGTAGCGTAACCCTGGTAGGTGAGACAACTTTTTTGCATGTAAACAGTTTGCCTCCACCACCCGAGACGAGACAGCAAAATCTTAAATGCGCACGCATCAAATAAAAATCAAAGAAGCAACAATTTGGGAGCTTATACATAATTTTAGCGTTTACTTTCGAAAGAAAATTTTTTTCCTGCCAAAATTCTCACCGCTGTCAACGGAAACTGTCGATTCATAAACAGCTATTTATTACTACTACATATTACTGCTGCGTTAAGATTGTCAGTCCATTTGCTGAATGTGAAAACGCAACTATACTTAATAAAAACGAACTAGAAAGAAAGAAAGGCAAATGATGATACGCATTTTTTGAAGATTCGTCTTAAAATATATGCATAATTAAGTAGGGTCAACTTTGTCTCTGTCACGCAATTCTCAAATAGTCACACGATAAACTTGTCTCGGGAGGAGTGCTGTCTCGGGTAACCGAGACCATATAAACAGGCCCTTAGCCAAAGGCTGAGCACGTGCACGAAAACCAGTTGGCTCTGGAGTATGGAGTGTGACTCCCCACAAAATTCAACATTAAATTTTGTTTTGCACACGTTTCATTTTGTGACTCAAATTGTGTTCTGTGTTCAAATTCTATTTTGTTTTTCAAATCCTATTCTGTTTTGGATTGTGTTCGCTAAATTCAGTTCTGTCGCCCAAATTCTATTTTACTTTGAAATGGCAATTTGCCGTAATTATATTTCTTACAAAGCAGTGATTAGCTCCAATTCAATTCTGTTTCACATTCGGATTTATAAATTCTATTTTGTTTGTGAGCCTCGGACCGAGTCTACCGTGCCAAGTGAAGAAGGCTTGGTCACATCTGCTTGTTCTTTCGAAAAATGACGGCTAACGGGGCCAACGATGCAGCAGTTCGTGGGTTTCTTCACCAGTTGCTACACTCGATAGTTCGCCAAATCAAAAACAATGACGGTCGTGGCGACAATGCAGACGGAGTTTGGTACCGAGTTGATTGGCTTTATAATTGTTTGGTTCGCTATGTGGGCTCGTACAATATCGCCGAGAACATTGTCCGTCTTGTTGGTAAAGGCCGAGACATGCTTGAAGAGATTGTCAACGCCCATTCAAATAATCGTCAATCTTTCGAAGTTGGACGGATACTAAGCGGTAATCGCGGTCGCCCAAGACTTGGTATAACAAGGGAGCAGCTTGAGGTTTTAATGGAAAGAGGGTTCCGGATCAGAGATGTTGCCATCCTCGGAGACCCAGGGGCAGATCGCGGAGGCAAGGGGAAGTCTAAACGGGCAAAAGAAAATAGCGACAAAGAAAAGCATAGTAGGGCGAGAAGAGCCCCTGGGGACATGTTCTTACCAGACCAGTTCCAAACAGACTCAATTCTGATTGGTGCCAGAAATTATTTGTGTTTTTCTGCCCAATCAGAGGTCAGCAGGCCGTGAAATCGTTTCATGTCTTCTTACACGGAAATCACTTGATCGCCGTACTCGCCTGGTTCGTTCGGCAAGGTTGCTCGAGGAGAAAAGTCTCAATCATAGCTCAAAATGTACAGGAAATCGTTCGGAATATCGGCGGAGAAATACCCTGGACCTTTCGCAGGTATCGTTACAGTAGCGTATTTCCAAGTGTGCGAGATTTGTTTAAAGATGTCCTCCCCGATTCACCTAAAATTAATAGAGGTTTTGCTAAAGGCAGGCCTCCGGGCCGCCGGCCGTCGCGCGCCGTAGGCCGCCTGCTTTTAGCAAAACCCCCTAAAATAGCAGTGATTAATTTTGATCTGTAATAATAATAATTATTATTATTGCTTTTCAACTGTGTCCAGCGGTTGGGGTTTTGAAATCAGCATAAATATTTAAATATCATACTCAGGCAAAATGCAAAATGTCACTGCAGCAATAATCAAGATAGACAAATCTTTGAAGAGGTAAAAGAGCACTCTACAGAATGACAGAAATGTGGTCACAGAAAAAAAAGATAAATTATCTCAGTTTAAGGAAGCTTCAAAGGATTTTCCGACTCTTAATAGTCGTGTGTCCAATGGCCGGAAAAAGATTACTCCAATCCTTGCAAAAGGGCAACAGCTTCATACCTGTGTAATACTACTGTGAGGCAAAGTTTTAAAGGGTGTTTGCTGGTTCCCAACTGTTGCTATGGTAATGATACAGTGCTGCTCAAAGACCCTCTAAAACTAGTTTTTTGAAAAGTATCTTGAAAACCATTTCAGTGAGCAGTACCGGTATTATTTCTTTTAGATTTCGAAACCATATCATAATTCTCTGACCCAGTACATGATGTGAGAAAGAAATGAACTGAAGTAGAGTTTTAAATATTTATGAAAAAGCTGAAAGATGAAAAAACTCCATTACATAATTTTTTGAAAATTCACTTTAAGAATGCAAAATAAAGCTTCTCACTTGTTTCCAAACAAGTCAGGGAAGGATGCTGGACGAACGTTTGAGATAAACCTGACCAAATCCCACAACGCTATTTCCGGTTGTATTAATCTTGATTCATTATCCTCTGGATCGGCTCAGGTGGCCTGTGTGGCATTAAGCTGGAGCACTCGGTTGAACACCTGTTCTAAGCCTCCTAAAGAATAAGGATATGGCATCTTTTGTAATACGTTAAACTAAGTAATTTACAATAAACTTGAAAGTTAAGGATATGCCATTACAACAATGGCAAATTCAATTTTCTAGTACACTGTCAGTATAATAAAACATGTGTTTCTACATCTACATACAGTGTGTGTGTGTGTATACATAATTAATGAGAATATGCATACCTTGACGGATGTTCCTTTGCTTGATTTTGGAAAGCAGTGGCAGCCTGATTTTTTGGTGTTTGGGTGATTTCCTCAATTTGTTAACTCACCAGGACAAGACACCACCGCGGATGGTGGAATTTGCTTAATTGGTACATTTTCAAAGGAAATTCTATAACCTTTTCTCTTGTCAAAGTGACAAAAAGTTTGTGCATTCCCTTGGCTCGATGTCAAAGGAGAAAGGGGATGTTTCCTTTTTAACCAGTATTCTGCTGAAATGGCAAGTGACAATTTTTGTTTTCCACATTCATTCCACCCTATTGTGACAAGTGTCGCACAATGCACGAGAAAGATCATCGATCATGTGCCTGGACTTTTAATTGTGATCGAAAACTTCTTTAAATATTCTCAAAAATTCACCATAAGGGTTTCGCTTTCTCTTTTTGTTAACAAAAACACCTGACTGGCAAAACTTTGAGCTTTGTCAAATTTTATCCAAAGGCCAGATTATTAAAGTTCAACTGCATGAACTACCTTAGTTTTCCAAGGAAATGATTCCTTGGTTGTTGTGTATTTGCCAGAGTTGTGCGAAATTATCCGGACTATTTGTTTTCATTTTGTGGTTTTGCGGTTGCCGGTCATGCATGACTGACACCTTCATACATTTGAATTTTTAATGCAGCTCAATAAGAAATGTCGAGATGGCTGGCAGAGTCTTCTTCATCTGGGAAGGTCGAAGGAGACCCTGCTTGCAAGGTCTTGAGATAGGATGCAACTCTATACAACCTCTAATTTTATTGGATCCCTTTAGGATGCAGCTCTATTGTTTTTAGAGTTAAGGTCCATTGTTTCTTTTGTATCGTTCTCTGTGCCTATTGTTTTCTTAACCAATCCCGACAGCCGTTGTATTAGCCGCGTACTGGCCCTGCAGGGTAGTAGGAACAGTATTTGTCATGCAAATGTTCCATAAATATTTTATTATATACATACCGAGATTTACACTCCAAAGAGGATCGAGATAAAGATAGTCTCTTTGCGCTAGAAAAGCCAGCTGATTGGTCATACGGTTTTTTTCACTAGTGAAAAACGACGTATCGACGCTCTGATTGGCTATATCGTTATTTTCACTAGTGAAAAATTGTCGTATCAGCCTTTTGATTGGCTAATATGATGTTGAACTTTGGCGCGGGTGGCCTGTGCACAGATTTGTAAACATGGCGGCCGACTGGTGTATGGTTTTCAAAGTTTTTGATCTTTTATTGCTTAGTTTTCTCCACAAAAATACTTCAGAAGATCTTAAAAAAGTTTTAAAAGTGCTCAAGCGAGGTATGGAAGGTAAAGATTTCTTTTATTTCAAAAATATTTTGCTATTTGTTTAGGGCTTTTGTTCACGATCGGTGGTTTGACAGCCTCACCATTAAAACTTACCTCGTTAACTTTATGATCTCTGTGCTTAGATAATAAACAAATTACTTCAAGATTGGCGCGTTTGTACGATTTTTATTACTCACTCGTTGTGAAGGATCGCGTAAACAAACGAGTGAGCGTAGCGAACGAGTGAGTTTAACGATCCTTCACAACGATCCTAAACCAACCATGAAGTAATCTATATAGGAACCTCAAGGCCAAGAAGACTAAAATTTAAAGAAAACAACAAGATAAGTTCTTAATTTTTAATTTATAAGAGTTCAGTGTAAAGTGAAAATGTTAGTGCAGATAGTTGAATGGTGAAAAGTTTGCATGCATATTATTAATAAGTAATCGCACGATTTTTCTCGTGCATTTTGACATAAATAAGCACTTTTAAATCCCTACGGGCTCGTGCCATTTTGTTCGTCTTTGAAAAAAATTTAAGCTTACTAGCGCCTGTTTATTCCAAATTGCACTCAAAATAATGCGATAATCAATACCAAATAACAAGTCAAAATACATCAACTTCCAAGCCTCGTCAACTGTATGAAGCTTCCGTTAAGGAGATATTCACAAACTTTTGAGTGTTTTAAACAGCCTCTAATAAAATACGAATAAAATACCTTCACTAGGCAATCAGTCCAGTGTCAGTTTTACTGGATTATGCGACCATACCCTGATCACCATCCTGTGGAAACTGGGTCCCATGACCCCCACTCATACAGATAAAGTTTTAAACAAGATCGTCTTAATTAAATCGTTATAAAGTCAATTTACTACACCGAAATCGCCCGAGAGGTAAATTTAGCAGTCACGGGCACGCAAATGTATAAATTAAGGAATACGGCAGGTTCTCGAAACTCGCTAAAAAGCGAGGTAGAAGAAGCAAAAATAAAGAGGACAACAAAATGTTTCCGGCCACGCTCGATCCGTGCAAATTGTACTATTATAAAAAGCTTTATTTTAATTAAAAACCGAAAGGTTCTTGCTTGCGAATTATTAGACTGCCATTAACCCAGGAGGTTTTGACGGATGACAGGTGTCAATCATTCAATCAATGGGACTCGCCATTTTTCTTTTAAACCAACGAAATTAAAGAATTTGACAGCGGGTGCAAAATTCGCGCCTTTTTCATGCGCCTTCTTTGTTCAGAAAGTTTTAACTGATGCATAATAAGCAGGCAGGCGAGTCATGAAAGTAATTCAACTTAAGGCTAAAAAAAGAAGCGACGACACTACAAGGCGACTAAAGACGGTTTCCGTTTCAAACCAGGTTGCTTCATGGTAAAAAATTCTAGACTGAATTTTTGAACTTGTTGGCGCTCGCCGAGTGCGTTGCTGCTGTAAAATAAGTCTCATGTTTATTTTTGGCGATTTTTTAAAACCAGGAGGAAGCCTTCTCACCTCGGACAAGAACCTATGTTACAATAACTAAGGTGTCAAAAGTTAAAAAACAAGGCAAACATTTGTGACAAGAAGAAATATATCAGCAACTCTTCGTGTGGACGGTCGCTTGTTAAATGGCAAACTGAGAGTTCTCTAAATGTGTTGCAGCCGATGAAGCTAAGGTAAATTTGCTCTCCATTTTATTAAATTAACTCTTAGCATATTTTTATTTTATTTTAATCCGACCGTAACAACATTGTTGCTCTGTGTCTACGTGATCCTTGAACATTTAATCAATGTGTTGCATTTAATAATACATCTTTTAAAAGTTTAATGTTAACTTTTGAGCAGTTTTAGAAGAATGCCTTTCAAGACATAACTCTGATGAAATTTTTATTCGCTTTAGGCAAATCGCTTCTTATACCGTCAAGTACTCGAAGGAAACTCTATTTACCGAAAAGGTTGGTAAGTGGGAAACATCATATTTCTGGAACAAGATTACCTATGGGTTTCCTTCACTTGTCTTGTACACTTCAGCCCTTATTTCCTTTTCCAAACTACTATGCCCTTCGGTAAAGGCCCTCCAAATTTTCAGTTTTCGAAAATTATCTAAAAAACTAAGTCGGTAACCTACCGTTCTTATTTCTTTGTTGGAAATCTCCCTAAATTCTTCAACTTCTTAGAGAGTATAACAACAAGTTATCTAGTAGAATTTAAGGACGTTCGCGCGAGAGTTCTCTGACATTGATTTTTTTTCTGCAAATTTTACCATAGAAAGATGATGAGTTAGTGATGTCAGAAATGTAAAAAAAATGGGGGATCACCGACTTCGTTTTGGAGAGAACTTGCCCGGAAGAACACCCTAAATCTGAAAAAATCCAGCTTCTTTGGCGAATAAGGCCCCAGTGTCTGTAAGCCCAAAAATATTGCAAGTACATATTTCAAGTCAAATGTTCTCTACCAAACTTTGTTTAAGTGGACCCATCAAGTGAATTTAGTTAACTGTTGAGGTTCCTTAAAGAACAAATTCGCATTTAGCGACCATAGTTTCATGCGCCTTGCAGCCGTAAGATGGCAGGACTCCATGTCCCGAGAACAGAAATCTTGAATTTTTTTTAACATCCGACATTGATTTTTTGTTAATTTTTGGACAATGTGGAGATAATTGTAAATAAAATCTGTTTCTGAAAAGAAAAGTAGGGTCACTGAACATCCAAGATCGTTAAATCCAAGCAAAGCTATAGCAATGGCCATCTTTCCTATCATTGTTCATTTTAGTACTTTGTGCGCGTGCTCGATGTATGACATTGCATGTGAATTTGCGTGCGCTGTAAGGATGTGCAGTAGGAATAGGCGCGAACGTTCTTAAGGTGCATCAAAACAAAGCGTTTTATAGTTTGCAGAAAATTGTACTAGATAACGTTCCACGAAACGTTTTTATTTGAAGTGCCATCGTAAATGATACGTGCATGCAATTATTCAAGATAGGTCACCGAGCAAAATTTCTAGATAAAGACATTTTTTTCCTCAGGTTTTATTTCCGGTTTCCGCGATTTTACTCCTATTTTCACTTACGGTGTGTTGCGCTTCTTTTCCCTTATTGCACATTGCCATGCTTCATTAGCTCGTGATTTATCTCTTCTCTGGTGCTGTGCGCCTGCCCTTTCAATCTCCTGGTCAAACGAGATTCTTCATTCCACCGTCATTCCACCGTCATTTGGGAAAAGAAGTTTGGATAAAGAGACTTTGCTGTAACTTCTGAGGCTTGTTCATGTCTGGCAACAGAAACCGTGTCCCTGTGCGTACATGAGTATTCTTTGGACGATTGAGTTTTGAAGAGTCTGGCTGTGTTTGGAGGTCCGAAAAACCCCCTCTCAGCAAGCCAACACTTTCCTGGAGTGGCAATATTAACTGATCATACAAAATTTTTCCCAGCCAAAAATTTTATTGACTTAACAGGCAAAAAATATTTGATTTAGTTGCAGGCATGATAACAGGCATAAAATTGTTTAGACCTACGGTTAACAAAATTTCTTGTTAACTTTGTTTTCTAGCATTTTGAGAACCATTTTTTATGGGTGGTATGAGAGTCAGTTAAGAACGACGGTTTTTTTTTTATGCTTATTTTTTACGCGAGTAGTATAAATAAAGGTAGAGTAAACGTGTAACTGTAGTCTGTACTCTAACAGGAAAATAACCTTCCTCCCGGGAATAAATGTATTTACATTCGGCGGAGCTGAACTGTAAGTGATAGCGACAAAGAATGTAAATATTTTCCTGTTGGCATGAAATGCACGGGTGCCGCTATGGCATTGAAATTAGTCTATTGTTATTTAGATATATAAGGTTTGTCAGGATGTAATGTATTCATCTCAGCTCTCGAACTTTCAAACTTTACTTTATATCACTTTGTATGTCTGGAAATCTTATATTACCTCTAGCCCCCAGAGGTTAGTGCGCCTGCATCTGGTTGGGGAATACGTTCCTATTTTCCCACTGGATTTTTGGGTTAGCGTATCAGGCGGTTGCACATACTTTAGCCTAAGTGGTACGTACTTTATGTTTACTTTGTAATTAGTATTTTATCTGAGCTTTGTAACGATACTCGGACGGCATTAAACACTCAGGCTCACAGTTCGAGCTGCACTACCATCCTTGTGTACGAGTCATGAATATAAATAGGAAAGCAAAATACTTCGGGACACACCACAGGAAACATTCCTGGTCACGTCCGCATTTATTTATTCAAACGTTGTCAGGCTCAAAGCATCGTCAGTAAAGAAATAAATGAGAACATTTAGCCGCTCCAATAATGACGTTCTATAAAAGAAAAGCAAAGAGTGTGCCTGTTTTGGAGCTGGAACTATCGATTGTATCCCTCGGTCAAGAATGGTGAGAACAATTACGGTGATCTTACAGGGTCTACGATTTCATAGGAGGTTTCAATTAAACTTTTTTTTTTTTTTAGCATAGAAGCTTTTCAAATAAACTTGTGGATAATTGTTTGCGATCTTGCACGGAGTTTCAAAACATCAAAACTTGCTCAAATGCTTAATTAGTGGAGAGGTGTTCTCGATTTCTTAAGGTGTTCCAAGACAGTCAAAGCATTTTAAGTGAGCTTATGGAGAAGTGTTTGCGATTTCCCATGGGGTTTCAAAACGTCAAAACTTGCTCAAATGCTTAATTAGTGGAGAAGTGTTTGCGATTTCTTAAGAGGTTCCAAAACATCGAAGCTTTTTAAGTGAGCTTGTGGAGAAGTGTTTGCGATCTCCCAAGGGTTTTCAAGACATCAAAACTTGCTGAAATGCTTAATTGGTGGAGAAGTGTTTGGGATTTCTTAAGAGGTTCTAAACCATGGAAGCGTTTTAAGTGAGCTTGTGAAGAAGTGTTTGCGATCTCCCATGGGGTTTCAAAACATCAAAGCTTGCTCAAATGCTTAATAAGCGGAGAACTGTTTGCGATTTCTTAAGATGTTCCAAAACATCGAAACTTGTTAAGTCAACTAAAACACCAGGAAGAACATCGAGACGTATTTTTTCAATCTATTCAAGAGTGATTGAGATTTTCACTGCAAAAAGTTGAAAGCACACAAAGGATATCCTTACCTCAATAAAACTGCCCGAAATTTCTTAACAATTTGTCTACTTTAATATCCAATGGTATATGTTAGCCTAACTACTGTTGCTAGAAGTGTTTGCGATGGGTTCTGAAACAACACCCACAATTCCTCTATTCGCTCTGACGAAGGGCTAACGCTCGAAACGTCAGTTCCAAATGACGTTTATCAATGCGTTTGATAAAACCAAATGATCCTGTTTCACTCTCCGCCGAAGCAACACCACAGTTTCTTTAGAAACTAGAAATTGGTATAAAAAACAATATTCCTGGCTGGAGATGCGAAACTATAATATATAGCTTTATAGCCAAGCCTTAAAGCGGAGCTCCCGTCTCTAACCCCAGAAAGCAAATTATACACTTTTCTTTTTATAAAAACGTCTAATTTTGGAGCTGAGGCTGAACGTTCTTATATAATTAGGCGTATAGGTTTTCAATGGTATAGTTTTTCAATAATTAAAATCTTGCGGACTTGACTACGAAACCTATCAAAAGTGCTTGCTTGGATCGTGTTGACGTTTAACATTTTGTAACGATTAATTACAATTGAGAACTTTTCATTAACTGGTATGTGGGTTAATTTACATTTCTTTACCTTTATTTTATGCTTTCATTTAAAATACAAACAAAATAAAAACGTTCTTAAACGACTCAGTCTCAGCCAGAGTAATGTTCTTAATACGTTCTTAAAATTTTGGTTAATCTCAGCCTCAACGTTCTTATAAGAAAGGTTCTTATAAAAAATAAAAAAAGAGAGTGTATAAATGGAAATAGTTATGCTTCTGCATAAAGAAAGTACAAAATTAATCGCGTACAGTACAGTGTGTACAGTTTACATTGATAATACAAAGATTTAGCCATGCCTAAAAGCGGAGCTCCCTGGTTATTTAATCCTACTTCCGGTAGGGTAGGGAAGTTTCGAATGATTGTCCGCCTTTTGATATTTCCGGTCGCTGCTTTAATAATGAAATCATTTTCTTCGCATTCTTTTATAGAAAAATTCACTGCCTAACTAGTGAATTCCATGGTAAATTTTACGCTAAAAACTGATATTGCATGAATCACAAAGCAATGAGTGTGATATCGGTTTTTCGAGTGAAATTTACTTTTGTATTCACTAGTTTGGCATTGATTTTTGTTGAACCGTACGAGAAAACAAGGACACACTCAGTGAGTGATTGGAAAGGAAAAAAGCCATTTCAGAGTTAACTGTCGATACCCAGCGAATAGGAATCACGCTAAAATTAGAAATCATAAAAAACTTTGTCAGTATAAGGTTAAAAAAAAGGGTTTTACTTATGTACTTTATTCCACTTTATCTCTGAAAACGAGATCATTCACATTTTGATTTATTTCATGGAAATACGCCAGCTTGGCTTGGAACAAGAATCGGCAAAATACGGCAATGCAACCAAGAAAGGAGGAATACAAAATTACCTTGATAGTTTAGGTGCTTTAAACAAACTTCTGAAAACACAAGCTAGTGAAATTTCCCCCTAATTTTACGAGAACTCATTTCGATTACGTGTTTATAATATAAGGGCAAAATGTTCTTGTCACTGTCGAAGCACATCGAAAACCAGTTGGGCAAACGGATTAAAAAAGCTTTCGCATTTTAAAGCAAACAAACAATTCAACTTTATCTTTGTGTCTAAAATAGTACAGATAATTGTTGTTTATTTCCAGCTGTCAATAAAAATTCGAATTTCATTCCTGAACAAAGGAAAAACCGATTAAATCACTTTTTAAAAATATGCATCCACTTTAAGGACGTTCGCGTCCATTTCTACTGCGCATCCTTTCAGCGCACGCAAATTCATATGCCACGTCATACATCGAACGCGCGCGCTAAGTACTAAAATGAACAATGATAGGACAGATGGCCATTGCTATACCTTTGCTTGGATTTAACGATCTTGGATGTTCGGTGACTCCTACTTCTCTTTTCAGAGACAAATTTACTTACAATTATCTCCATATGGTCCAAACATTAACAAAAAATCCATGTCGGATGTTAAAAAAAAAAAAAATTCAAGATTTCTGTCCTCGGGACATGGAGTCTTGCCATCTTACGGCTGCAAGGCGCGTAAAACTATGGTCGCTCAATGCGAACTTGTTCTTTAAGAAACCTCAACAGTTAACTAAATTCAGTTGATGGGTCCACTTAAACAAAGTTTGGTAGAGAACATTTGACTTCAAAGATGTAATTGCAATATTTTTGGGCTTACAGACGCTGGGGCCTTCTTCGCCCAAGTAGCCAGATTTTTTCAGATTTAGGGTGTTCTTCCGGGCAAGTTCTCTCCAAAACGAAGTCGATGATCCCTCATTTTTTTTTATATTTCCGAAATCTTTCAATGGTAAAATTCTCAGCAAAAAATTAATATTAGAAAATTTTCGCGCGAACGTCCTAAAATAACGCATCCGTAAAAAAAAAAAAAAAATAACGGTTTATTGCCCAAGGAAAGAGTTTGTGGAGTAACGTCTTGCACTAAGTGTGAGCTATTACTGGTATTCTGTTTTGTCGTTGCCGTTCTCTTTCGCTCTTCTTTTTTTTCTGTTCTAGTTATAGGTCCTCCAGGCATCATGTAACCTTATCAGAGCTTCTAAAGATATGCTAAAAGTTGCAATACAGAGAAAAAATCAGCTCTAAGCAAATTAAAAATAAACACTCAGCTGTAAGTTTATATCCCTCCGATGCTTGACTTGAATAACTGCGCAGCCGTCTGTGTGGACCACAGCTATCATGATATGTCAAACTGGATTGAAACCAGCGGAAAGGCAGAAAGAAAACATTTTCCAAACTACCGTTTTCCACCTGAACACGAAAAGCGTTGACTGTGTAAGAACTATAATTGACATAGCATGGTCGTGTAGCCGCGTCGAGCCACAGAAAGCGGGCGAAAAATCAAGCCATGTTGAGCCTGCACTGCAATCGAAAACCAGTACCTGGTCAGCGGTCAACTTTAACAAAAAAAATAAAAGCTGACCTCGGTGAGCTCTAAGAGTGAGCATGCGGAAAGCTTGTTTTGACAGATGTCAATTGATCAAAACATGGATGTCCAATATCAAGATGTATCCTGCAAAACTAGCACGATACTTCTCACATTGGCATATATGGAGGGGTAGACAGACGGATGGACGTACGTACCGACGTTCATGACGTCATGGCTATAAAACCAAATTTTCTCGCATTGATGGGTTACCAGTATTTTCTTAACTATGGTGCTCCGCGCGCACGCGTCTTCGGCGCACGCGGAGCTCCGATTTGTTGTTTATCGTTATTTTTTCCTTGCATACGGAACCCGCGCCCACAGTGTGCGCGACAGTCAAAACCGTGCTATCCTGTCAATCGTTTGCCCTTTCACCGGAAACAGGGCATTTCGGTTTTTGTCGATCTATCCCGTCGAAAGGACGCTACCAAAGTTTTTATTCGCGAAGTCAGTACAACTAAATACATTATCACTATGGTTTTGCCGCCTTCTTACACTTGATTCGAAAATACCAGCCCAGGAGCCCATCCTGGAGCGTGCAATTTCCATACAGCGTCTGTGAAACGGCGTTTTCACAAGTAGGTTTATTTTTAGAC
>NW_027180145.1:55000-67500 GCF_036669925.1 Montipora capricornis | reverse complement strand
ATTTCGGAAAATGGCGAAAGATTACGAGAAAGATACATCTGTAATATCTGTAAAGTTTTTTGTTGTAAAAAACTCATTACTAATGTTACTAAATTTGCAAATGCAACGAACGAAGCCCTATTAGCAAGTTATCAGGATACGGGATCTTCTATTTATTTATTTTTTGGAAGGAGACTTAATTCAAATCCTACAGTTTTACTTGCTTCGTTAACTCCTTTCATCCAAAAATTACAGGATCAGCCTTAAATCATCCGAAAAACTTATTACAAATCACAGTTCAACAACTTATCATCCTGGGCCAGTTGTTCAGAAACTGGGTTTTAACACGAGTTTTATCCTCTACTCCCAAATGCTGTTCAAGGCTGATATTCAGAAAAACTTTACATCAGAAGAAGTCAATCTTGAAAAACAAAAATAAGCAAAGGAAACTGTGACCAAAAAGTTGAAAACATGAAACAAAAGTTTACGCTAATCCTGGATTAAGGTAATTGGCTTTCGAACAACCGGGCCCTGTAATCGACGTCTGGTTCTGTAATCCTGGTTTAGTTCCTCGCAAACTGTATAAATTTGCCGTAGCGAAGACAAGAAGACAACATCCGTGCTCTATTTCTCTCAATGCTCAAAAATTCCGTAATTGCGTGTTGTATAGTCCAGTCCAAAGTTCTGATTTTACAATTCCATAATCTTGATTTCAGTAACTTGGTACCAAACGTTCCACAATAACTTGAAATCTCGTTAAGAAAAATCCTTAAATCCAGTAGTCCAGTCCGGATTGAGATCGCCAAAACTCTCTCTATCATCGATTCAAAATTCAACAAAAGCTACAAGTAGTAAATAGTTATCAGAAACTACAACAGTTCGTCCTGATTCTACACTCGAGCTGAACAAAAAACCCAAAAAACCCTTGTCATCGTTTTCGAGAGAACAGACAAACAGCCGAAACTGTTCTGTGCCTGCCCCTTACGGCACTGAAAAAGTACCGTACGTTGTACAATAGTACTTGACCGTAGTCCTTGGCCAAGAAACTAATCTTAGCCAAAAGCCCGAGAAGCGATCAGGATACGGGATAATTAGGTAAAAAAAATTGTGGGGATACGGGATTTTTAGTCTGGAGTTGGGAGGGGGGGGGGGGGGGGGGTAGAATTGAGGAGATACGGGATATTTTTTAAAGTATGAACGCATTGCGTGTGGTAGTGCAGTATATTGACATTGTTTTTTTCCATAACTGTCAACTGAGCGGCGTTTTGTTTTTTCCAGGAGATTCAAGTCCTTGCACAATATGTAGCTCTAATAGTACACGACATTGTTTGGTATCGTAAATCATTATGGTGCCATGGTAGACATCTTTGCTATATACCCTCTAAGAAGACATGTGGTTCAGTAAAATACTAAGCCCAGAACGATTGAAGAAAATAACAGGAAATCGAGAAACATTTGGCTTCAAAGCCGATATGTTGATCATTTACAACTTCTTTTTCACCACAAGCTTAAGCGTGTACTCTGAGCTTCTGACACCTTTCCAAGACCAATGTTACTAAATTTTTTTTTTTCCCCTTTCCAGCGGGGTTAGTATCTGGATGGGGGACGTCAAAATATGCGACTTTTGCTGTCAGGAACATACGCCTAAAAATTCTATTTTAACACTCAAAAATGCGAACAAAGCAAGGTACAGATTTTGCTAGCCTGCTTTATGCAAAACAAATATTGACGAAAAAGTAAATAATATTAATATGTAGTTTTTAAGGAGAGCAGAAGGAACTATTAGGTAGTGTCGATCGAGAATAAAACAATTTGACATCAGCGAAAAACATTTCGGGAGATTTTTGTTACGTTCCATCAGAGTTCAATTTTTCTATCGTACTTTTGGTCATACCAGTAAAATCGCAAAATTGGAAGTGACATCGATTTTAGCGGCCGCCTGTGATCAAGTTATACCTTGCGTGTTTACTGACAACTCACGAAACAATGGATACATCTGTGACAAAATGACGGCATAACACCTGGTTTTTGTTAGTGCGTTTTTTTTTTTGTTTCAAGTGTTATAAAGTTCGACAAGATCTATGTGCGAATTTAACATAAAGATCACAATCGTTGATGCTAGTCCAAGTGTCAGCTGAAGTTAAGCTCCTCCGAATGAGGTTAGTACTTGGATGGGGGACGGCTGCGAAGTCCCCGTGACGGCGATAGCTAATTCGTTTTTTTTAAACTTGATTTCATTTTTTATCTTGTTTGGCCGTTCAAAGCTATTTTCTTATTTTCTTTCTACGTCAAAACGGCGAACAAACTGGTTCCCAAGAAATATTGGAGTACGTATTCGTTCTATGCAAAATGCTTCTAATGAAGTATTCGTTGTATGCAAAATAATAATGTTCACAGTGGAACACACAAGTACGAAGCAAGATCTAGAAATAACGTAGAAATTTCTCCTTACCTTTAAAGCTTGCCTTTCTCAAAGAAAAAGCATCTATCCACTTTATCGAATAGTTTAATACTGAAACAATCATGGCGGGCGGAAAGATTCTATTATAAAAGTTTGCTTTCACCAATTTGACGGAAGTGTGTCACGGTGGCCGAGTGGTCTAACGCGATAGCAGAGAAACATTGTGATGGCTTGGGAAGTATAGGAGTTCTCCTCGGGGCAGGGAAGTTTGGAAATACCGTAGGAAATATAAATCAGTCCACCCGATCGGAGATTAATTCAATATCCGTGGGGTATGCACATTTGTGACTACCAACAAAAAAAAGATTCCAGCCCGGTTTTAAGACGTGGATGCCTTCGGCATTCCACGTAATCAGCCTTGTAGGTTTTTCTGGAGATAACGTAACAGCTAAATATCTAATTCCAGCACATTTCTTATTGTTTCTTCATCTAGAGATATTTAAACGTTCGCTTTTAGTGGTTTCTTCGTCATGATTCAATGTCATACTTTCTGTTTTAGGCCTTGACAGTATCAAGCCGTACCTTTTGACTTCATTCTCTATAATTTTCAGTCCCCGTCTAGCCGCGTCAATCGAAGTGAAACGCTCACATAAATTGTCTGCATACATTACCATATACAATTTTGTACTTTCCCAGCTTTTGAACCTGCTTCGTAGCTCCCTATCAGTAGCTTGAATCGGAATCTGGTAATCCAGCTGTCGCCCATATCCATTGCCAAGTTCACCAATCAGTTTCCGGTGAATAACACGGCATACTGAGTAGGCAACCACGCGCTACCTTGAATGACTTTTATGGACCTTTGATTACTGCCGTTGTGTTAGTGTATACTGCACGTAGGAGTTCTACAAAGTGTGGAAGACCCAGCCATGGTGACCGTAACCTAAATATCATCATATCAAACTTACTTCATATGAACATTTGATAAATTCGCTCCCAGTTCTCGAAACTGCTCACCTGACATGAGCAGTGCAAATAACGCTTGTCCGTGCGTGACAGTTCAAAATGGCGGGTTTAGAGGGAAAACGAGAGAGGAAGGTTCCGAAAAGACTTATTGATGAAATCGTCGAGACTAAACCAAAGAATTGCAAGAAAATGAAGGCTACTGCCAGGAAACTTTATGAGGTTGAAGTAATAGAAATTGACAACGCCGCGAACAGGGTAAAGCTTCATTTTACAGGTTACAGTGAAAATTACGATGAGTGGAGACGATATGACGAAATGAAGTTGCCAGTGATACGGTTTGAACAGATGTCTAAGCCAACAGATGCGTCTTTTGACGATCGTCTCCAAAGCTTTTGTGAACTTCTCTACAGAGAAATCAAGCGCAAATTGTACTCGGGCCGTAGGGAGGATCCAGAGGTACGAATTGAAGTTTTTTGCGACGAGGATGTTTTCTCCAGAAGTATTGCAATGGTCGCATTCAAGAGCACTAAGAGAAAAATGAAAAATTGGATGAATGTATCGGTTTGAAGTGGAGTGAACGTATTATGAACGAAAATGGAGATTTTGCTTTTGTTGTTCCAGGAACTGTAAGATTTTGGCTTGCAAGTAGAAATCCCATTGTTGAATTGAAATTGATTGGCGACAAATACATAAGATCAGAAATAGATGGTGGACATCAAGTTGTTTTTGCATTTGTGCGCGGGGATAGCAACAGAAAAGGCTACAAAGACATGGTTCATAAGGAATTTACTAAATCAAAACTTACTAAGGGCAATTAATGCAAGATTATGAAGACAATATTTTTCTTGGCAATGAAATATGTACACACACATATAAATATAAAATTACGTAAAATTATATAATAGTAATATAAACTTGTTGATATTTAGGTCCTCGGAAACTGACCTACAAAGTATGAACTGCTGCTGGTGTCTGTAAAATAGTGTTTGTCTGCAGTCTTCAATACTTGTGATTCTTTTACATTACTGGGTTAACGTGCATCTGGGTTCCCACTCTCCATCTACTTTAACAACATACACACAAAAAGTATTAAAATTACATTTACTACATTTTGCAGTACATGTTTTAAGGGAATGCCCCAACTCTGAACAACTCCCACATTTGTAACTATCTTTTACCCTTTTAAGACCAGCAGCCTCTAAAAGCTGTATTCTGTGCTTTTTTAAGAAGAGTTGCTTTAAGGCAGATACTCCCCTATGGTTTGAAGATCTAAAGTAGTCCTTGGATACAGTATCATTATATTTTTTCATACCCTGTTGAGTGAAGTAGGCCAAATTTTTGTAACGTGTTAAAAATTGAGGCACATGGGCATACAGGGCGTGCATGTATGGTGTCACATCTTTTGCTTGGTATAATTCAAGAAATTTTGTAAACCATTTCCTAATGTTACCTTCTAGGTTAGCAATAGCATCGTCTGTGGCATAATCTAGCTTTAAATCACCAACAATATCCATGAAACCACTCCACAGAACCTCGAGGTCACCTGTCACTCGGTAATTTGGTAAAAGTGATTTGAAATTTATGTTTTGAATCAGTAGTAATTTTTCAGGGCCAGTAAGATCTCTGTATTCCAACTTCTTGGTATCCTTGTTTTTTTCCATTCAAAGGAAATACCTAGACTCTTCACATATGTTTCGTACCCAGCCATATGTCTGTATTTGGTTCGGCAAAACCCATTTGAAAAAGTATCAACTTTATCAATGGCATCCTGCCTCCGTAGCTCCCTGATAAGAAGCTCAATTATTATAAGATTATCAGAAATTCTTAAAAACAAATGTAGTGTGTCAATTACCACATGATCAATGGGAATAAAACTAAACAATGGATCATTTTTACAGTTGTATTGTTTACACTTTGCATGCCTACTTATCTCCACAGAGTCCCTTGCCCCAAGAGTTTTGTCGATTAAAGACCACTTTTTACTGATATCAAACCATTCATTTCTTAGGCACTTACATCAAATGCAAGCAAAGTTTTGATTAGCAGCTCCTAGACCACAAACAGAAGCAAAGAATTTCCAATCTCCCCCCAAAAAATACTCTATGCTATACTTTTGGTTATTTACAGTAATTCCCTTTAAATTTGACATTTCCTTTATGAGATCAGCAAGACTTTCCTTAAGATTATCATAGTTTTCTGTTGTTTTGATTATGGCAAGAACATAATTTCCTTTTTAATTCATTGCTGCATCTTTTTCATTTAATATTGTGTATGTTACATTCTCTAATTTTAACCGTTTACCGATATTTGTTCCATCTCCACTGATCTTTACTTTGATAGTGGCATCCATTTTGAAAGTTCCATTTTTTTGCAGCCTTGCTATTTGTTCCTTGATACTTTTATAAAATGAAATCTGGATTCCCTCTGCCTCCCCAGGTGTAGAAGTAAGCCTCCAATTGGAATTCAGCTCATTAATGTGCTTGGCTATCTTATATTTTGTTGGCATGTCTTTGCACATCATAGCTAGTTCATGCCAGGCTTCATTGGATATATTGAATTTATCTTTAATGTATATCCACATGTTAATGTCATCTAAATCCCTGTCAGTTACCTCCTTTGGCTTTGAGTCCAGTAGTGAAAGCTCACCATCTTCTATCAAGGAAATAGTTTCATACTCCTGGGTTTCATTATTAAGAACTTCAACTCTAGTGGCAATAAAATTGTATAGTCCCAGAAATGAGAGAGTAGCTTGGCAGTCCTCCTTCATTCCCATTTTTATTCTTCCTTGATGCTGCTTGGTGTATTGGCTAAATTTCGTATGTTTGCTTGGACCCCTTATCCCTTTCTTTTGCATTTTTGCCACCTTCTTTGCTAATGCCCTGAACTTTGCTCTGAAATATTTTGTACTTTTTTTCTGAAGCCTCTGTGACATTCCTTAGTTTCTGCTCAATGTTTAATCTCTTTGCCTGCTCTTCTGCCAGATCTTCTTCTGCCTTTCTTTTCTCCCCACGAAGTTGTTTGTTTTCATCAACCAATACAGTTGTCTCTAGCTCATGATAAAAAATTTTAAAGGAGTAGCTTGATGATTTCCACTTTGAAATGAGTTGCTTGATACAATTTCCTCCCCTCAGCTTGAAGCCGTCTTAAAAGCTAAATGCAGTACGGATATCTTTTTCTTAAAAACATTGAGTATTCTACTGTTAAGGATGACTCCATGGATTCCAGACTCTTTAAGGATTTTCTCTGTTATTCTAGATATAACAGACTTTGCGTTTTCATCAGTTGCAGGTTCCTGAAAAGACTGCTTCGAAAGGGTATAGATAAGATAGCTGAATTAAAATAAAAAGAAACATATCTATTACTGGTATTCTGTTTTGTAGTTCTCTTTCTCTCTCCTTTCGTTTCTGTTCTAGTCATAGGTCCTCCAGGCACTATGCAACCTTATCAGAGCTTCTAAAGATATGCCAAAAATTGCAATACAGAGAAAAATGCAGCTCCAAACAAATTAATAATAAACACATAGCTTTACGTTTATATCCCTCCGATGCTTGACTTGAATAACTGCGTAGCCACCAGTGTGGACCACCGCTATCATGGTATGGATAGGAACCAGCGAGAAGAAAACATTTTGCAAACCTTTTCTTCACCTGAACACAAAAACCGCTGACTGTGTAAGAGCTATAGTTGATGTAGTAGGTCCGTTTAGCCGCGTCGAGCCACAGAAAGCGCGGGAAAAATGAAGCCTCGTTTATATTTAGGTGAGTTAACCTGGATTGAGCCTGCAATCCAATAGAAAAAACAGTACCTGTTGAGCGGTCATCTTCAAAAAAAAAAAACAGCTGACCTTGGTGAGCTCTAAGCTTGAGCCTGCGATATGGTCACATGATACTGATAAGCGGATACCTTGTTTTGACAGGTGGTAATTGTTCTCAACGTGGATATCCAATACCAAAGATGTATGGTTTAAACTAGCGTGATACTGGTCACATTGGCATACATGGATGGGTGGACGGACGGACGTACGTACGAATGGGCGATGATGTCATGGCTACAAAACCAAATTTTTTCGCATCAATGGGTTACCATATTTTCTTAAGTATGGTGCTCCGCGCACGCGCAGCTCCGCTATTAAGTTATTACGAGAATCTCCCCAACTTACTAAGTACCATAGCAAAAAGGGGTGCCCTGGCACCTGACTTGCCAGGTCTGTGCTATACAAAACAGATTATTGACCTGGGGAAACGCATCCATCTCACGAAATCCATTATCCCTGAACAAGGAGAGTTCCGTGTTTCACTGAATGGTGGAGAAGACGCTGTAAGACAGTAAGACAATCTGTTTAAGACTGTTTTTGGAACTGATCTTCCACACAAGCCCAAACCATACAAGGGTGCGCTATGCTTAATTGCTATTCTTCTTTGTTGGCTTCAAATCCAAGACAAAACTTCTCAGAAACTTGGAATCCACAAAGACCATGAATTTGTCTCAGCCAGTAATCTTCTTGAACATGTTCTTCCCCATGTATTCTTTCAGTACAATGTCCTTATGAGTGGGAATATGTTAGAATATGAAAACTGATGGTGCAGATGGCTGTTACTTTTATCTGCTGGGAATGAGGACGGAACAAGAAAGCCTTCCTTGTGTTTTCTAAGAGGCCTAGACTATAAGAATGTTTTTTTCTTTTGGCCAAGATACCGTTGCCTTATATTATACCAGAAAAAAAAAAGGTTCACATTTTCCGTTCAACTATCAGCTCTGCTAACTGTACAAGAACAAACCCATGAAGAGAACGATTCCAAGTCCTTATCAGAAACGGCCATTGTAATTTCTTCATGCGGGTTTTCGTCTGCTTTCAAGGAACGTTTTCTTGCAATTTAGCACGAAGGGGTTTCTGAGAGCTCCTTAAGCGACAACTGTGATTTAAATTCACCAACCTTTGAAGTCTTTGCTGATGTCGGCAGACTACACACAAATTCTGGTTTTCACGGCCGATTGTCGAACGTTTTACCTTCACTATTACAGACGAAGATGGCATTTGGCGCATATGCGATATGTAGGTATAAACTAAATAAAGTTATTTCCTCTCCTCCTTCCTTACTTAACTTAGTTGTACTTACCTCATCTTATTTGGAAAAGCGAATGTAGCTACAATCCTGGTCAAAACTGTTGGGACAATTCCCCCTCCCCCCATTACGGTGTTGATTTTTCATGGTCTCCGAAATCATCGGTCGCTCTCATGTTTCAACATTTTCTGGGGGAAGGGGGCGCGAAAAAGGCAGCGAAACAACAAAACGCATTGGTAATATAACGATGGAAGCACACTGTAAAAACTGACTAGTTAAACCAACCAATTAAATTTGTTGCAAAATGCATCTGAGGCAACCCGCATTTAACTGGTTAGTACGACCACTTTCAATTGGTTAAAACTAACCAATTTTTCCCGGTTCAAAATAACTGATTCTTGTCAGTTGTATTAACTTTGGGGTGGGTTACATTAACTTTTACGTTTAGTTGAATCTTCTCCAGTGTAGATGTTCTTTTGACATTTATCAACAGTTGAATTAACCAATTCATAATTAGTTGAAACTACGATTTCTAACCGAGTTGAAATAACCCTACATTCATTGTTTTAACTTTGCAAATCAGTCCATCTAAACCATGTAAGAAGTACCAAGGATGCATCTGAGACAACCCATTTTTTTAGTTACTTTCCATTATTTTGACTATAAAAAGTGGGTTATTCAAAAAAGGTTGTTTTAACCCACAAACAATCAAAAGCTTTAACCAGTTAAAATTAATTAATCTAACCTATCTGAATTGTACTCAAGATTGATCAAAGACAACCTGTTTTCAGATTTCATTGTCATCTTTAACTGTGCACCGTGTTTGTAACAACATTGCCGTTCAAAATGAAAACGATAGAAAAAAAGTTAGAGCCCATTGTAATGACATAAAATTCTATTTGAAACTCTATTAACCTTCGAAATACATTTCAGTCCTATTTAAATATGTGAGACTAACAGAAACTATATGTCATGGTTTGTGGAAAATGAAAACGAAACCTCGATCTTTCGATCCTCTTGACTTGTCTTTGTTGCTGTGCACTTCGACCTTCTCTGGAAGTTCTTTTAGTATTTTTAGTAAAAATGCAGTTCAGAGTGGAATTTTGGACATCATTTATCATTCTGCAAATTTTATTTTAATTAAAATATCATAAAAGGTAATACATTAACTATTACTTTTATCATTAATACATAGATATAATGTACAACCTGACCAACTTCAAATTGCTGTCAAAGCAGTGGTACATGCAAAATATTTACGTTTGTTCACTGTAAACCTGATAAAATTCGAAGTTCCTAACTAAATCTCAACCTGTGTACATTTTTAGCATCATCTTCAATAGCCTATTACCGAGTTGCTTCATGTCTCGCTTTCAAAGCGAGTCCTGGTGCACAACCATTCAAATGGAGATGATTTGAGTATTCCTCTGCAAATCAAACTCATTTCCCTTGCAATAGTTGAGCACCAAGACTCACTTCGAAACAGTGACAAACTCCGCAACTCGGAAATGGCCTATTTTGGGCTATCTCAGACTTGAAAAGCTTAAACACTGAAGATGGAGCAAGCAGAAAAGTGGAGCAGTTTCTATGTCATTCTGTTCAATTTGCTTACCACAGGTTCAACTCTTATTGGCAATGAATGATTGCCCCTTCTCAACTCTGGTATTTAAATGTACTCAAGAAATAAATAAATATTTTTGCTATGACCACCCAGGCCCTTTGGGAAGACTACCATTCCTTCAGATGCCAACACCAGTGACTGCATATCACCAACTGTTGCTCCCGTTGAAATGAGACGCGGTGCTGTTGTTGCAGCTATCTCACTTTCTGCACCCACATATGAATCATTCTGCAACAACGAACAATGATCTACTCTGATTATAAACCTCAATGTTACTGACTGATACTATAAAACAAAATAGTACCATATATATTATAGGCATAATTATCACATTTTTGTGTACCCCATAGATATGCAAGACATGTATAATAATCCTGTCCTGTCCATTGGATAGCACAATTGGTTTCACTATGACTTATCCACTAGCTAACATTTACTCAGCAGATAGCACTATCTATTGTTTCAACAACTGGGGCCAGGTCTATTGCCAGATAGTCTGCTCATACAGCTTGAAGAAATGTCTTTACAGTGGTGTACACCGTCACCAACAATTTCAGTTAAAACTTCCTTCATTGTATAACCAAGTGATTAAATATCGGTGAGAATATTTTGTGGTGAATCGACAGATACCAGTTCGGGTGCCACATGAGGATACCTTTTTAAGTGCTTTGCATTTCCGCTTAACTTCCTCATTTGTAAAAAATATTCCTTTGTGAAGTGGGCACGCTTTTTCAAAGTCAAGGACAACAGCATTATAATGCAGTCCTCTTACTTGCAACATACATGTAATATTACCAGGCTTTTAAGTCATTATGAATAAAACCCGAAAGGTGAATCGCACGCAGACTTTTGATCACTGTCAGAAATAAATGATCTGGAGAACATGATTCAGGCCATTTTGCTGATTCACGTTTCCTGGCAAAGTTGTCTTAACTTAATTACACTTTCCTCCTTAAAACCAACAAATTGGGTTATTAAAGTAGGAGCTATGTCAAAAAACCCCAACAGCAGGGGCAAACTAGAGTGAGGGATAAGGTTAACATTGCTTTTACTTCATTGATAAAGTTGGATCTCAAAAAAGCCTTTCATTAAAATATTTATACCTTTATATATATATATATATATTTATATATATATATATATATATATATATATACCCTTGTAGCAAATCTCATTTTCTTAATTATCATACTTCCAGGAGTATCTCATTTCTTAAATTTGCAGCTAGCAGAACAACAAAAGTCTATTATTTTCTTCTTTTATTTTCTTCCATTTATAAAAATACCCATTTGCTATTTGCTTGGTACTAAGGTCACTTGCTTTTTCTTTTACTGCCTTAGCTGCATTGGACTGCCAAAAAGTGGAGAATTGTTTTCGATTTATACGATTATTTCTTTGTCTGCTTTCTCTCTTTTTCACTCCACTCTTGGAGTACTGAATTTGCTGACTGCAGTTTGCTTCCAGGTGGTTTTGCACCTCAAATGTCTAGAATCATGAAAAATATTGCTGGAACTGGTCCATGAGTTGGAATTTTAGCACTCTATGAAATGTGAGCCATGTCAAAAAAGAAAGCAAGAGCCCACAGCCTGCAGATCATAGCCAAAGCAAGGCTGCCCTAAGGAACAACCTCAGCCAGGAAATTGTCAGTAGGCAAGCAATTAAATCTTGCCTTGACAAAACAATGGCTTCTGCTGGAGTTCAGCCTTTTAACCTTTAGCACATCTCTTCTTTTCAAATTCATTGTAATTCATGTACATTAATGTACACAAGGTAAAGGGAATTGAAAAAGTACCTATAGTTATAACAATTAAATTTTGGTTCACAGCAATTTCTCAACAATACAGTCCTCCAAGTAATTCAAAAATTAACAAAAAAAACCAACTGACTTCTGATTTTGTGTTGAGAAATTTTGCGTCGTTGAATACAAATTCACTGGTCAAGATTGTTTTTCATATGTTCCAAGAATCAAAGAAAAACTGAACATGTTAACATGTTAACATGCACAATTTAAAAAATGTCTGCATTCATCACACCAAAATTATAAAAAAAATCAGCAGTTGTGTTAAAAATGATTTTAAACAAGAAGTACTAAACATGCAAGTACAAAAGCGCATATTGAAGCTAAGTAACTAGCTACAGTGTAAGTTAAAAATTAACGAATAGCAATTGAAACAAAATAATTCTTTAAAAAAATACCTTGTTTTAACAGAGTTTTTTTTTTTTTTGCGTCCAATTTGACGAGCTGGGGAGGGTCTTTGATGTGTGGGGGTGGACTTTGCACCTTTTTCCGTGGGCTCCAACACATCTCAGATTCTGTTAGTGTCACTGCATCTCTTTCTGGGGCTCGAAACCGGCCGCGAACACCATGCACGTCAAAGGTCTACAAAAACGCAAATTAAAAAAGTGAAATATCCATACAGAGGAAATGATCAAATGACAAGTTAAATATAATCTCTGTTCATGGACGACTGTT
>NW_027180145.1:47500-50000 GCF_036669925.1 Montipora capricornis | reverse complement strand
TAAAAGCAATTGGAAAACTATTCCTGAGCATTTCTTTCGAAAATGTGGTAGTCTTCGCTTTCTGTTAACGTGTAACTACCGTACAAAATACTTAGTAGGCCTACCAAAATTTTATAGGGACGCTCTTTCTTTCTTCTCCGAACTTAAATCTCTTTATAATTATAATTATAGCAAAGAAAATCTCCTGTTTAACAACCAGGATATTCTAATAGATGGTAAACGTTTTTTTCTTAAGGAGTGGTTTTCGAAAGGTGTTGTTTCAGTTAATATTCTGTTTCATGAATCAGGCCGCTACCTTACCTTTCAAGAATTTCTTTTGAAGTATAATTGTGAATCAAATTTTCTGGAGTACTATCAATTTTTAAGCGCAATACCAAGCTTTATGTCTAAAAAAGTGGGAGAGATGGATAACACGAGCGTCAAGGGTTTTGTCCAAGGGGCCCCATCTTTTATGCTAGATGAGAACATAGTGTTACTTTTAGAGAAATTAAAATGTCGAGATTTTTATCGGCTCTTGAATTTTAAACTACACCAGTCAACTCCAGCTGGCTTACAGCGTTGGAGTAAAATACTTCCAACTGACAGTACCTCATGGGGAGAATGTTTTAAGATGTCATATAAAACATGTAAGGAAACTACTAAGTTAAGAGAATTTAAATTTAAACTTCTTCACCGAATTGTAGTGACCAAAAAGGAATTGAAAAGGTTTGGAATTTAAAGTGAAAGTGACTGCTTGTATTGTGGTGAATCAGATTCCATAGACCACACTTTTCTTGACTGCCAATTTACCTCGTCTTTTACTCGTCAAGTGGTGGGGTGGTTTAATGCCACAAACAATACCAGTTTCAATCCGGAACCTAAGGAAATAGTGTTTGGCTTGTTTAAGCAATGCCTTGCTGGGCATGAAGCTGTGAGAAAGTTTAACTATACTTTTTTATACATGATGTATTACATTTATTCAAGCAAGCCAAAGAGAGAGCTCCGTTATTTTATCTAAATTTGTTAATAAGGTTAATTTTAAATACAAGGTTGAGAAATTTACATGATTTAATATACTTTATTCGCCCTCTTTGATTAATCACTCAGTTCTCCTGCATGTCAGATCATTAGTTGTATTTGTTTTCTTTTCTTTTTTTTATATATATATGTATCTTGTGCAATGTAAACTTCTGTTATGTTAAATAAATAAAAAAATAAATAAATAAAAACATATTCAGCGCAGATTTTTGTCCAGACATATCGCTCCAACACGTCATATTGTTTATTTTTCAGTTCTAGGTTGGGATATCCTAATTTTGCTAAAGAAAATTGCATGCCATCGTGAAACAAATCCTCCACTCTCTTCGCCATTTTGGCGTTGGGCCTACGCCTGCGCGATGGTGTTCATGACAAGAATCTTGTCATTCGAAACGGATTATCCCAGAGTCTCTCGTAACACGACCCGCTGGTCAAGGGGAACGAACACTCTGGGAACGAGATTTCTTTTGACCCAGATTGACTGAAACTGAGTTTCATTGAACAAAACTGGAAACCGTATGATATATGTCCTCAAAATAGTGAACAATTTGTAACATTGCGTTAAAAACTGTTTTATCATCGTAAAGTCTGTTTTATGTAATGTTTAAAAAACGAGCAGCAGTGTTTTATCGGGTTTAAAAACACTCGGCGACGCCTCCTGTTTTTAAACCCGATAAAACACGTGCTGCGAGTTTTTTGGACTGGTTCAAAAACATTCCACAAAGAGCGTGTCCCTCTGGACTCAAAACAATGGTTCAAATTGTGAGAGGTGAATATTAGCATGCAAGAAAAAAAAGCTATGCCTTATTAGTATTCTTTATATAAAGAATACTAACGAGGAGTGTTTTATCAGGTATAAAGCTCATACACGTGACGTTTTACCGGTGTTTTGATAGGCTGTTAGGCTCATGAATTATTAATGAGTTTTTGAAGGAAACTTAAAACCAGCGAAGAATAATTTCACGAGACTCTGCGCAGTTAGTGGCCGCTTTCCGAGCTGCAGAATCATTTGATTTTGCTAAGCAGACCTCGACTCCTCACAAGCTGAAAGACAACAAATCGCGTAGACAATAAAAATAGTTCAAGGGAAAGAGCCACATTCACGTCTCTGTAGATTTTGCTTCGCTAAATTTGCTTTGCACCATCTTCTTGATAATAATCAGTGTCGTACAAAAGCGAATTGTCTGTGCATGACCCAAGCCGTTGTTCACAACGGCAACAATTCTTACTCACAGTTCCCACTCCTAAAAACACATTTTTGGTTGTGCTTTTGATGTAGCTACCGGAATGTATGGCTTGTTGTGGTATACACACTTTCGCTGATCTTTAATTGGCGTTCGTTTCTGAACAAATAGACGACAAAAGGTGCTAGTATGAATAGAAAGGAAAGAGTTATTATGTTTTTTGTACAGTCTTTTTTTTAAAGTGATTTCTATACCTAAATATCGTCCTTCACATACCCAGGAAACGTGGCTAAGAACTG
>NW_027180145.1:35000-42500 GCF_036669925.1 Montipora capricornis | reverse complement strand
ATCTATTGCTTGAAAAACGTCTACCAGTTGCAAAACGTAGCCTGAGTTCACATTCTTGTCGATTTTCGCTTTTCCAAAATTCAATGAGCACTAGTGCCAAAATTCCGTCGACCTCAGCAAAGGAATGCTCCCCCCAACCCTACCTCTCTACAAGGTCCGAAGGAAAGACACTGGGGAGAGGGTTGATTCAAGAACTCCTTTTATGGGATATACAAAACAGCGGGAAAATGTACCTTCCGAAAAGTTCGTCGGTAGCTTGTTCTACTTGTCGTTGTTTATTCTTTCGATATACTTGGAGCATCTTACTTTTGTGAAAACGTACAGCCGGCTAAAAATTATGTTTTGTGAAAGATAAAGCTCTCAGCCAAGGGATAATGAAGGTATGCAAGACCGGACACTGAACATACAACTCAAAATGGTATCAAAAATTTACTAGAGACAATACAAGCAAGGTCAAAGATAGCGATGGGAACGGGAGAAGCCAGTGGAAAAAAGAAAGAAGTTGGGTACGTATACGTTATGACATTTAGTAGTATTCTATTTGGTTCACCTAACTCAAAAGCCAATCTAAAAATTATTAGTCTTTTTCATTCACTTTTCATCTCACAGTTCACAACAAAGCCGCTGTGCTTCATACACGTAAGTCATCCTTTTTGCCGAGTGTAGGTTTATAGCGATTGAAGGATTATCACTTCGTGATTAGTTTCTACTTTTAAATAATGGCAGTAAAAGTGACAGATGATTTCCCTGTACGTTACACTGGATTTCAAAAACAAAGGTAGGGAAACTGCAAAAGAAAAAAAAAAGTCACTATTTTTTTAATGAAACGGTGCATGAATTTCCCGCCACTCTGGCTGTATAGCACAATACAGAAGATTTGCATTGGTGTTCAGAATAAGATAACATCCCAGAACATGTCTAACACCATCTTACATCTTTCTGTAATAGATCTCTGAAAGCTCTCTGTGCCAGATGCCTATTGCAGATCATTTGACTCAAAGTCTCAGGGTATCTGTTTCATCATTGCTTTTATTCCAGCCAATCTTTGAAAGAAATGATTCCCAAGTGCATGGTGAGTCTGCAATGGGTAAAAAAATAATAAACCACAAGAGCTTTGTTATAATAAAATGGATCTAGTTGCAAATAATCCTTTACCAAGCTTGCTGATCCAAGAAGGAATCAGGAAGATCATAAATTTTCACAATGAAATTTAAGACCATTTCGAATTTATACATCTTATACCTCTTTACCTCTATATATTATTATTTTCTTATGACTTAACTTTCAGGTAAAACCATCATGAATGTTAATATGAAGAAGTTAAATCAAAATGTTTGAGGGAACTCACTTTATCATCTGTACTAGAATGTTGTTCACCAAGTGGTGGTGAAGATAAATCTAGGAATCTTGGGTATTTCAGTATCAAAAAACGTTCTGTTTGATTATTTAGCTAAAAAATCAAAGTAGCTCAGATTAACCCATTGACTCCCGGGGGTTCCCCATTGACGAGTAAAATTGTCTGGCATTAGACAGAGTAAAATACTAAGTCTGACCGGTTTGGGTGTCAAAAGGTTAATTAAATTAATTAATGGGGACATAAGTTTTCAGTGTTTGATTAAGGAAAAATAAGTGTGACCCTATCAATGTCTAATCTAATCCCCATGAAAACATACTGATTTGGACATTTCAAGTGAATGTACATGCGGAATGTATGTCTGATATATAACAATGAATTAAATTATGACAGACATTTTACCTTTAACTTTAATTTGCAATTCATAAAGCCAATAACCCCTCAATAGTACAAATTAGGTAGTAAATACAGAAATATTGGAAATATTCAGTACCATGGACAAAGGCAAACAAGGATACATCATAAGAAGTAAGATAAAAAATAATTTTACTATTTTTTTAAAACATGGTTGAAAATAATTGTGTTTTTAGGTTAGCCAATTATGTTTCAGGCAGGGGTACATTGAAACTTTGAAGAACAAAACAGCAGAGATTCACTCACAACACTACTGCCATTGCTTGAGGAGCATCTGCATCTAAGAATGCAAGGCTATTTCTTAATTAAAACACCCACATTTTTTGCAAACAATAGAGTACATGTCTGCAGTCATCAGTTATTGGCAGCAGTGTGCACCCTAATTAGATTAGTGCATTTGTCTCTTCATGAAGTACAGATGTGCACATGTCATATCACTATGCATTAATAAAGCACTACTTAATATGTGCATGGTATCAACTCTCTGTAGGAGAAATTAAGACCTCTTTTTATTCCCAAAGATGCAACGACAAAAACAGATCTGAGCAGGAATGCAGAACATTATTTTACACATGCCAAGAAAACTACAAAGATGTCATGAGGTAATAGCCATTCTTACAGTACCGGCCCATTCGTTACTTACACATGCATGTGTTATATTAACTAAAGAACTAATTACACCTAGCATAAGAAATGAGATACACAATTTGCTTTCCCCATTAAATCCTCTCCCTCCATCTACTAGCAATAAGATAATCATAGGTTGTGCAATTGAATTAAATACTGCACTTCAAGAAAACACCTAGCAGCCTTTACTAAAATGAGAGTCCTAGTTAGAAGGCATATACTATTGTTATTAGCACACTCATCTTCCCCCTGGGCAATTTGGATTAAAAGGGTTAATTTTTAATTTTTAATTTTGTATAGGTTTTATCTTCAGGGCCTGTTGGTAGAACGAAAAGTTGAAGAGGGGTTTTGGGTGAGCTAAATACTCATTTTCTCAAAACTCCACTTGCGATAGGGTCTGTAAGAAGAAAATCGTTACTGATTCTCTCATGCCTGTAAGGCTGCAGTATTTGTTCTCAAATATTAGAATACATTTTATTTGGTTCCTGCTTTGCCGGGTTCCCTTTGGTGAAGAATTTGAAAACTAAAGAATTAATACACTGAATTTGTAAAATCAATTTAACTACCCTACATGACAACTGTTAGGTAGAAAACCCCATCCTTTACCCTTGGAAAAGGTTTGCGGTTTACTGATTAAGAATGACATCATATTGTCCTCGATCCAGCGCTCTATGGCTTTTTTTATACTGACCATCATCAGTATAAATCCACTTAAAATGAGAATTGAATTTCTGATAGTAGCAGCATTAGTTTTAAATGAAATCTTCACAGCTGAGCCGCTAAACGAAAATGATAGATTTGTACTAGCAAAATATTCTGCACTTTTGCGTACAGTATAAATTACCCTAATTCAAGCGGGGCATCTTGGGTTATTTGCAGCGCAGATTCCTTCCCCAATATTTTCGCAAGGAGTGTCACCAGATGCAACGTTCACTGCGCATAACAAATTTTTCGTTCCACCACAGGTAGCCCAAGCTTGATAAATGTGTATCTGTACTGTACTTTTTTATGCAAGAGAAGAAATATAGGGGTTTGTACAGGAAAAACGGCTTTTCTCAAAATTTAAAAAGTATTTACGATATAAAATTTAAAAAAACAGCTTACCTCGCTTCAGTCTTCTGTTTCTTTGTCTTTGGTACGGTTTCTGGGTCCATTAAGATCAATTTAGGTGGTTTTTAGTTCCTCCTTTTTTTCCTCTCTATAGAAGAGGGACCGAAAACCACCTAAACCGCTCTTAATCGACCCAGAAACTGAAGCAAAGACAAAGAAACACAAGACTGAAGCGAGGGAAACTATTTCTTATTTTAAAACGTAAATTTATACCAAAAGGTCGAGGGCTCACAGGCCGGGTTAGTTTTGGTTGACTGTAAACCAATGAGTTCTCGACGACCACAGCATCTTCTCTGTTGTGGTTGCTCTGATTAAACAGCAACCAATGATCTTTACTATTCACATAAACGGAGAAAACACTGATTGAGAATGTCCTGAACTTCCTTCTTGGCCCTAATCTCCCACTCTTTTTTTCGCCGTCGTCGTCTGTTTTTTATATATCTGAAATGCATACAGAGACACTACAAATGCTGGGAAATGTGAGTAAAGTGCAGAAAGGTGGAAATTCAGCATGGTGAAGTTATTTTGCCTTTTCCTTTAATTTCACAGAAAGTGTCTAGATAAAAAAGGCCATTAAAATCAAGCAAGAAATTGTGCTGAAGTCTTAATTCGTAAATGTCATCAGACAACTCCGCGACTGGTGATAGTGGTGATAGCGAAGAGCTTGAAAACGAAGAAGAAAGGAAGAGGAAAAGGAAGTTCATGACAAAAGCTGCCTTGGTGGTCAACCCAGCTCGACATGCTGATGAGATCTTTGGACAGAACATCGTTGCGTAGAAGATCCACCTAGGTGGCCTCATAGGACAAGATAACAACAACCACAAAACTTGTCAGAGCGGCGTATTGACCGTCATACCGCCCAAAATACTGTTGATAATGTATTGGAAATCTTTAGTTGACGCACTTGCTGACTATCAACTATTATACTTCATCAACTAATAGCCATGCTAATGCATATATAGAGAATGTCTGGTTGTCTTCTATGCACAAATAACCATTCTTTGGAAAAAAATGTGTTCTGTGCAAAAAATGCAGTAGAATAGCAGCAGAATTTCACTGTTTTTTTAAAGAGGACTTTCTCGGCTTTTGAAGTGGATTTAGGTGACTTCAAAAGTTCACCTAAGAAGCCCATCAGCATTAATACCAGGAATCCTGCCTGATACCTGATTGACGTGCTGCTAAACCAATGGCCGTCTCATTTGAAGAATACCAATTTTTTTGCACCAAGAATATCTATAGTTCGTTGTTGAAGAAGTCTTAACTTCTATCGAGGAAATAGAACAATTGGAACTTACATTTATTTCCCGGCACGTAATAAAAATGGGAAAGCCAAAGTCTCTTCACTTCACACTGTCACCGCAAGACTTTAATCATGCAGAAAAAAAATGAAATCAATGATTACAATTGGTACAAAATCTAGTTAGTATGCTGGTGGCCGTCGATTGATTGTCTTTTCGGCACAAAGAGTTAAAAATATTTTTGGCGGATTTTCGCATGAAATAGCGTTTACTAGAAGTTTATTTTGTTAATTTCAAGTCGGTGTGACTAAAGCTGTTTTCCACAATGAACTACAACATAAATGTAACTTATTAGCTTGCCTCAATGTTAAAACGCTGTTTCATGGGAAGTTCCTATCGAACTTATTGTTTCGGTTTTGACTTGTTGTTGGTGAGTAAGAAAAAAATCAAGATTTTATCAGTTTTTTTTTTCAAAGTTTTCAGTGGTTCCATTTACCCTGCCACTTCTGTCCACTACTCTTGATATTGTCAGCTACTTGATACTTCCAAGAGAGGTGTCATGATTGTTTGTTATAAATTAACTTAATTAATTCTACGTGACAGTGATTGTACTTGTTATGCAACAAAGTTGTGGATAACACGGCGCTTGTTGTGCGTGTAGTGTAAATATTACAGGTATAAATAAATTGAAGCCTTGAAAGAAGTGAAGCACGGGAATTGAAAAAAATTAATTCCCATCCTGCGATTTATTTATACCCTTTTACATTTACATTTTGGATGTATACTACCACTTAAAAATGCGCAACAAAATCGAGATAGAGATATTACAGAATGTAAGGTGTGAGATTCTTGGTTTTACCAAGAGTATGAATTCCTTTGAATAAAAAATGGAACAACACAGTTTTTCGTCGCATCTGCATTTCAGTCTGTCTCTCATATGGCATAACACGGGGTGGATGGCAAATTAATTTGACTACGGTGGTTTCAGAAATGCCACTCTAGACATATTTCAGATATTTGAGAAACATTTCAATTGAGACTCAAGTACATTTATGATGGACAGTTGTTTGAGTTGAATGGTGTCTTTTACGGCTGGAAAAATTCAGAAGTTTTCGTTCTACCGTCCTGATTAAGGAAAAGTAGTCCAGAGATCTGAGTTTTTAATTCAGCGCTTCAAGCCAACAGCTATAAATACACCCCAAGACATCTTTGGCTACATCTTTGCTAAATCTTTGACTTGAATCTCAAACATGCTTGACTACACCTTTGTCAAATCTTTACCCTGAAGCTCAGACATGTTTGACCACGCCTTTGTCAAACCTTTGAACTGAATCTCAGACATCTTTGACAACACCTTTGCCAAGTCTTTGAATTGAAGCTGAGACATCTTTGACGACACCTTTGTGAGGGTAACAAAGGGTTGTCAAATAACACCTTTGGCGCTTGTCAAAGGTTGGGTGTAAAACTGTAGTAAAAACGGCCTTTACCACCTGAGACCCCCCTGCAAAGGCAACCGCAAAGATAATATTTGGCGCGCGTCAAAGGCATGTAAAGCTGTAACAAACACGGTCTTTATCGCGCCTTTGACAAGACATTTGACGCTATGTAAATCCAATTTTTCGTCCCGTGATATTGATACACTCCAGACTCAGTACCACCCATAATCTCAGTTCTGGCGTTAGCCGTACCCAGCGCCCTTCTTGTAGAACTACGCACATGCAAGAGTTTGTCACGTATAAAATATGATACACCTAGTGGCTTGCACTGATATATTCATAATACAGTTTTAGTAATTATATTTTAGTTTTTATTTTACTTATATTCTAGTATTTAACAATTATTCGCCAAAGGCGAAGTGATTATAAATACACAGGTGCTTATTTCAAAAAAGAGAGAGAGAAAAAAAAACATTTCAACGCGAAATCATCTTTACTTACAGTGGCAAAACGACTACTGGCAGCCACTTTGTCCTTCGAGGTGATTATGGGCTGATAATCCGAGATACCGAGCCAATGAGAGCGCGCGATTTTGTATAATTACCTGTGTATTTATACTAATATATATTAATATAATTTTCAGCAGTGAATATAAGAATTTAGTGTCATATTCACCACACTACCCGGTGATTATAACATTTTGGAGGCGCGGCTGCTAAGACAATTAGCACTTTTTGTGCCTTTTTATTTTGTTTTAGCCCGCTGTTTTGTCAGAGTCAGTAAATATTGGGGAATATTTACCTCGACTACATCTCGGTAAATATTCACCAATATTCACTTCGCCTTCGGCGAATAATAACTTTACTTCTTACTAACCGAGCGCGAGGGCCGTACTGGGGAATATTGGCCCGAGGTCGTGGCAGTACGGACCGAGCGCAGCGAGGTCCGTACAAAAACGACCGAGGCCCAATGTTCCCCAGTACGGCTGGAGCTAGCTCGGTTAGTAAGTAGTTTATTATGTGACTTTTTAATCACCTTTTTATTTCTTTTGGCAAGCCCGTCATCGGCCCGTGGGCATTACGGGAGAATAATGCCCAACAATTCAGTCATAATTAGCCAATCAGAGCGCGCGTTATATCGGCTACAAACACAAGCCATGTAATAATTGTTAAATATTGTACATAGCTCAGTAATTCAGCCTTATATTGTGTATACTGCTGCAGTAAGTCAAAGTTATTATTATAAGGCTAGCGATGTTTAGGACAGAATGTTTTTTTGGCGAGAAAAGACTTAAAAAAGCGGTTTGATAAGCTCGAACCTG
>NW_027180145.1:0-27500 GCF_036669925.1 Montipora capricornis | reverse complement strand
TATGGTATCATAGCCATCTTGCAAATATTTCTCTAGTAAATTACTTCACAAAAACCAGTTAAAAATTATAAACTATGCAAAGCGTTTGCGTGGCACATAATGGATTTAGTAACAATTATTTTGTTTCAGTCCTAGGTATTGTTTCTTGGACAAAAGAAACACCAAACAACACCACTTCACAGATCGCTTTATTAGCTTCTGGACCAAGAGCACTAATCTCTGCTTCTCATCGTTCCTTCTCAAACACCTTCTGCCTCAGGTACGCACAAGCGTACCTATAGGATTCTATCAGATGAAAAGAAAAAAGAGCCACCTAACCTAGGACTTTAGCCCCGTTTAATAGTAAACTCCTCCGAACAACTCATCCATCGTTTTTCCTGTTTTATTCAGCTTTTTTCAATGGAATTAATAAAATTTATTTCCTTTCACTTTTAGATATTTTTTCTTTGACAACACAAATACCAAATACCAGCCCTTCTCCTATCGCCTCTGGACCAAGTACATTAATCTCCACTTCTCTTCAAACCACTCCTTCTCAAACACCTTCTGCACCGGTACCAGGTACGTACACGAGAGAAAAAAAAATGTTCAACCTAATCATTTAACCACGTTTAATACTTAACCTGCATCAAACAACTAGTCCGTGGTCTTTTCCCGGTTTTACGTTCAGATGTGGAATGGAATTACATTATTTTTTTCTTCCACAACAGAAACACCAAATAACACCACTTCTCAGGTCGCTGCTGGAGCAAGTTCGCTAAAACCCACTTCTCCTCAAACCATTCCTCCTCCAACGTCGTCTGCACCAAGTACATACAACCCTACCTCCAGAATTCCATCAGCTGAGGAGTAAAACCAATCAGTCTTGTTGAGTGTTACCGGATTGAATATAACCGAGGTATTTTCTTTTGCATTATTACTTGTCCAAGTATCATGCGCACTGCTCTCTTCACCGCCAGCCCTTGGACTTAATCTGATTTAGAACTAACTGGTGACTTTTTTTAATCCACTCAATGTGATGGCGAACATAAAATAAGAGAGAAAAGTCAATAGTTACCTTTAGTCAGTACGAGCTATAAACAGTACTTTACTTATATTGCGTTTCTTTTGCAATACTGCAATATGATGTATAAATCAAGCGCATTAGAGCTTGAATGATATTTCCTTGGTTCAACTGACTTCATACTAAATTATATATCTCATGCTTGGCTCGTGTTTCTAGTGGTACACCGAATTCTTACCTCAGGTACTCTGTTCAATTTGAAAGAGCTTCATCTCAAGCTTCTAAGCTGGGATGGCTAGGCAGAAGGGGGGACTTGAGCATCTAAAGGGCTTATTTAACTTCATTTTGTTGCTGTAGCTTTCCCTTTTTTAACTCAGTGGGATCAAGAAATGGAAAGTAATTTTAAAGAAAAAGTTGCTGGAGCTGCTACAAAATATTGCATTGCGAAGCTGGCCGAATGCCAATCAGTTATAGCCAGGTATAACGTCGGCAAATGGTGGTAATCTACGTTGACTGGATTTTTTTTTCTCGTACAGATTTTTGACCTGGCCGTTTTAAGTTTGAATAAGAATAAAACATGTTTGCATGTAATTGCTGTTTGTGTTTTATTCTTATTGAAATTTTTTTGTAAATTAATGTTTACTTGAATCGCTCGATTTATACGCCAACTTTCAATGAAAAGTTTGTAATTAAAATCAATAGTTTCCATTTAAAACTTACAGAAACTCGCAAAGTTAGAGTTACTTTTCGCCTGGCCATTTTTGAGGAACTGTCTTTACGCGACAATTAAAGGCGTTAAAGATTTCAATTTCATATTACAATTTTGTAGCCAACGAGCAATTTATTTAAAGGTCTTCTTTTGGCAAAGACAACTATTTTAAATCAATATTTTGAGAAGAAATACAATTTTTCTGCAGGGTAAAAGAAACATGATTCCGTGAAGCTATTAAGTAAAGTAAATACAAATAGATTTCAACAATTTTTTAATAAAATGTACATCCTGATTGCGAAAGTTTTAATTTCTGTGGTTACTTAGACGTTAAGAAAACTTGGTCTCTGTAAGATGAACATTCAATGTGTGGGGAGCCGATTTTATTGTAGGAAACGAATTACGTGATGAGGGTTGTTATGATAGACGCCTTCATCAATACTGAACGTCAACGTAGGCCTGATGACGTCACGTCGCAGTAAACATTTTCTAATGGTCACACATTTTCCAGGGCCCAATTCCTCAAAAGCCGATCAACACTAATCCTGGATTAAGTACCAGCCTAGGTATGAATTTTGTAAGTAAAAAAAAAAAGGTTTAACTAATAATTTTAGGCTGAGGAAAAAAAAGTCTTCGTCGAAATTGAAGGCTAAAAATTTTGAGCGAGTTCTTTTTGAAGCACCAAATAAACTGCTACTTAAGAGCCGATGCCTGTAAATATCAAACATCGTCCGACAGTTCGAAAAAATCGACCTCCATTTTATTTCATTAAAAGATTCCCTATATAAAAATATTTTCGAAAATGGAGTTAAAAATTTTTAGCGAATTTTATTTTTCGAGAAATTGAGCATTGTCTGATTTTGCCAAGATGGGGCTCGGAACCACCCTCAAAATCGGCCAATTTTGTGAATGTTCAGCAGCCTCGCAAAGCAAGAACATGAAAAAAGGGAAACTATCTTTTATATTTCGTAAAAGTACACCATCTGACCTTCTTAAAATCGATAGTTGATATTTTTCTTTCGCTTTTCCAAACAATTTAGGGGCCTTCACATGAACCTCCTCTAAAACATGGTCGTTTCGCTTAAATTTTACTCTAAATCCCAGGGTAAAAATCTCAGCTGGTGCGCATCGTTTTTGCGATAAAAATACTTTCTAGGGATTCTTAACCTTTCATTACAAACATACAAAAATTTTACCGGCGGCCCGTGAATATTCTCTTGTTGGGAGAATCAAACGTCCAAGCGATTTTCAGTCTTTCTGCATACCGCGCTGTTCAAATTCTACTGCGTGTCGTGAAGGAAATTTTTTAATACTACTTTCCCTGATTTGTTTGAAAATTTCTTAAACCATTTTTTTTTGTTAGAAAGCCATAGCCAAGAGAAGTAATGTTCTCTCTCGTACCTTGGATTATCCTGATAAATTCTCCAATTGAAGCTTTTTTGGGGAACTATTATTAGCGCGTGACAGTGCATGCATGACATTTTAATTTGCATTTGGTGCGATTTCCATTGTCAATACTTAGTACTTTTGCTGTTATCTTGCTAGGTTTCTTGGAGTTGAGGGTTTAAGGGAATGTAATATTTGAGGTCTTGTATATTTGTATTTGGTGGTTTTAAAGGTTTCACTGATTTCCCAGCCGTGTTAAATTAGATATGCATGACATGTCAACTTTTTTTCAAATCCAGAAAATAAAATAAAAAATCTTACTCCAAATGCAATGAATTTTAGCGATTGTTTCCTGATGTTTCAGCGGAGCGGTATTCTAGGTGGTGATTCCTGAATACTTTTCCAATCATTCATTTTCCCGCCGAGGTATTTTGGCAAATGGAAAAGTAAATAATCGATATTTCCCACGATATACCTGGGAACTGTTAATTTCTACAGCTACGTATACGTTTGCGCTGTTTCAACCCGTGTTATGATCAGCGCAGCAAATCCCAAGCTATTTAACCTGTGTAACTAAACTTTTACGAGGATATGGCTCTCTGTGGGTTTTCTAAACTTGTTGGTGGTCCTTGTGGCGCGAGTACAGATTACCCCACAAACAATGAATGTGTTTCTATCCGAGACAGCGATAGAGACGTAAAAGGACACCTAAAGTTTTGCAAAATCAGCGACGACTTTGAGGTACTAAACGAGTCAACACTATACCTACCATGTTATGTTATGTGTGTGATATTGTATTTATAGCTTATGGATTTTCGCAGTGATCAATTTACGATCGCAGGCACAGAGTACGTGGGTGAAGTGGGGCGCTGCACAGGGAAGCGAGAGAGGAGAGGCAAAGGGCTTGGCCCTAAGGGCTGGTTACACGTACGACGCAAGCATAAGCATAAGTGTAAGGATAAACACAAGGTTATTTACACGTGCGATAAGCATAAGCACATGGTGATCGCGATTGCCCTTGTGTTTGTTTCTGTCCTGGTTTACACAGGTGACGCAACGACATAAGCATAAGCGCAAGCACAAGAAAAAGGAAAAATATCCTTTTCTTGTGCTTGCGTTTATGCTTGCGCCGCCCCGGTTTACCCGTTGCTTTCTTGTGCTTATGCTTGTGCTTGCGTCATACGAGTAAACCAGCGTTAATAGCCAAAACACGGATGGCACACCGACATAGACATTGCATACCACGAATGATGCATTAATAAATAAATAAGGATGATGATACTTGATATATTATACAACTAAAAATCGTTTTCAGCGTATATTCAACCATGCGAACTGAGAGTGATATTTGCAGGAATTTTTGCACCTGACGAGAACGACTTAGCAGCCACTGTATGCCCGCGTCATCGTGACCTGTTTGGGACTCGCTGGCGGCGCGCCAAAGGGAGTCATGGTCGAGTCTTATGCAGTATTCCTACAGTTCTTGCTGTCCACAAGTCTCCCTCCACCACTGGCGCATGCGGCCTTACCTTCGCTCTGTCAAAGTTTGTGCTGGAGACGCAAAAGTTGTTACTTCCTGTAGGATCAGGTATGTACATGCGCGGCTAAGGCCGTCATTCACATAAAACCTGAATAATTAACCACCCCCCCCCCCCCCCCGTTTTGCCCCCACACCATATAACCTGACAGTTTTCAGTTATATAACGGTGGCGGACCATTGTACAAAAAGTCGTTCTACGTGAAAGTCTCTTTCTATAATGATGTCGAACAATTCCCTTTTAATTCCAGCTGTCTGTAAGAGGTGTAAGGCAAATTTGGCTTCGCTCAGCAAAAGAGAACCGACTCTTGACAGTGATGGAAATTACTCTGATGATGGAAATGAAGGTGACAACGATGGCGACGATGAAAGTGATGACGATTTAGAAGTTACCGTCGCTGCTAAGCATCAAGTCTTTCAGAGAGAGGTAAGGAAATTTTTCACCATTGCCCGCAGTAAGTTTACGGCAATGCCTCTTAGCGGGAGAATAGAGAATATAAATCGGTGGTTATACGGCCTGACTCGGACACGAAAGTAAACACTGAAATTCCATTTGATCCACGGTTATAACTTAATCTTTTCTTTATTCGTAGGGCGAGCAAGAGTGCAGCTTTGTGGTGGCTGAGGATAACCTGACAAGTTCGCTCTGTGGTCTCAGAATAGCTGATAATATCATTGATTCTGACCACATTACTGCCGACACAGCTTCTTCGTCTGAAGAGGCGGTTTGTGATGAGCGTGTGGTGCGTCGTCGTAAGTTGAATGCCTTCCTCGAAGAATGTCGCGTAATGCCGTTGAGTCGAAAGCCCATGCTTCCATGGGAAGAGGCTAGTGAGAGGTCAAAAGAGCGTTATATCGAACGCACATCGAACATAATAACTGCAGTCTTAAATACTGTGTCCGAGGAGAACGCTGCATGCTTGTGGAATGCTCTACAAAGTTCGCGCTCGATACTTGCCGCGTTAGGAATCGACACAACCACGCAGCCTTCGCAAGAAGCCTACTTAAAAGCGTTGGGGGAAGCTTATAAAAACATGTCCGGATGGGACATGTGTTATCAGTGATGTCGGGGGTCGCCTCATTCGCCGCGATGAAGAAATTCATCCCTGAACTGAGTAGGTACAGATACCATATGGCTAGTACGCATTCATTACAGTTAGGTCGAGGTGTTGCGGTTCCCAAGAATTCAAATCCCCGCATGCGCGTGGATAGAAACCAGTTAGATCACTTTATTTACTTCATAACTACTGGTCATCTTATTCAAGACTTGCCTTTCGGGGAGAAGCGCCTCAAGCTGACGAACGGGAAAGAGATCAAAGTTCCAAATATCATTCGTACAATGATACCACAGCGAGTAGTTGAACAATACACAGCCTTTTGTCAAGAAACAGGATTTTTACCGTTCAGCAAACGAACGATGTTGAGGATACTGTCTGAGTGCAGTGCATCCGTGCGAAAGTCCCTCCAAGGGCTAGACAATTACGCTGCAGAAGGTGCACGCGCTTTTGACGATCTAGTGGGCATTGTGGAGAACATCAGCCCTAATGTTGAGCCTAGTGAAAGGAGACAAGTTCTCGATACTCTGAAGGCAGGAAAACTCTATCTTAAAGGAGAATACAAGGTAGGCAATCAAATATAGCCATGCTAAACCTGTCATATAGCTGGCAACATTATTGTTTGCTGTTATTGTTACAGGTACACACCAGCCGCAATAGTGAAGTGGCGGATCATTGCAGTGTACACGCTTTGAGTGATCCTTCTGATAAAGACTTCAGTCAAGAGTGCGATCACCAGCATGATGAGAGATGTAGCCAGTGTGAGGCCCTGGATAACGTACTCGTCCGTATAGAGAATCTGGTCCATAGCGCAGAGTTCCACAGCGAAGAGGATAAAGACGAGGCGTCCTATCTTTGCAAGACATCTGTCAATGCTATACGTTCTTGGAAATCACACCAACTAAGATCTGTACACCAAGACCAGGCTCGTTTAGATGCAATAAACGCATTTGACGAACACTCAGCTTTGATTGTTAGCGATTGGGCAATGAAGTTTATTTTCCAGCGATAAAGAGAGTCCCAGCAGGACTGGTTTGGAAAGCGGGGTATTTTCTGGCATATTGCTGTTGTTTTCCGCCGGATAGAGGGCACCCTTCACTCACAGTTCTTTGTTCATCTCATGCAGTCTTCCTCACAGGACAGTTCAACAGTAGTTCACATCTGTCAGCACATCCTGATGACAACCAAGGACGAAGACACTAGCATTTCGCACGTATACTTGCGCCAAGACAACGCTGGGTGTTACCACTCGAATCTCACAATCCTGGCTGCGGACATTATCAAAAAGTCAACAGGCGTCCAGATCAAGCAAATCGATTTCAGTGATCCCCAAGGGGGAAAAGGCGCGGCGGATCGTCTAGCAGCGCGGTGCAAGAGTCACATTCGTGTATACATTAACGAAAGCAACGACGTGACTACAGTGGATGAGATGAAGGAGGCGCTTTTGTCTCAGGGAGGGCTTGAGGGCGTCCGAGTCGTTGTTGTTACTCCCAGTGCAGTATATAGCGAGCAAGAACAATCCAAAATCACCTCTGTCAACAAGCTCAATAACTTTCAATATGTAAACGGGAGTATATATGCCTGGAGAACTTATGGAGTTGGAAAAGGAAAGACGATCAAGATCCAAACTTCTCGAAGAGGTATGTTATCCTGATGAAATAGAACATTTTTTCTGCCTTTTCTTTTTTTTAATAAAGAAACCGCGTGAACATAATTTTGTTTGCATGTTGTATGTAGAGGAGAACTACCACTTGTTTGATGAACCGTTCTCGGAGGGTACAGGCTTCAGACGTGTTGGTAGTCAACCGGCCAAGCAACCTGAACGTACAGTCGACCGAGACAATGCCTCAGGAGAGCAACCATTGGAATACGCCAGCCAGCTATTCTCCTGTCCTGTAGACGGCTGCGTCAGAGCTTTCCAGCGTGTATCAGGATTAGAGCGCCACCTTTCCCTGGAGGCTTGTTCCCATGCGACCGAGCATAAAACCCTTCTGGACATGAGCAAAGAAGAGTACGCGAGACGCCTTGAGGAAGGGAGTGGGGCCCTTCCGACCCTGCCATGTAATGATGCGCTATCGTCATCTATTGATATCCTACCTAAAGTAAAGGGATGGGCACTGAAGGAATGCAGGAGAGGTTGGAGGTTTAGCGAGAAACAGAAAGCTTACTTGACCTCCAAATTTAAAATTGGAATCACCTCAGGTAGTCAGAAAATGCGAAAACGAATGGTTTGTACACCGCTATTGAGAGTAAATTAGATAAGAGTGCTGTTATATCACTTTGTGGTCTTGCCTCAGCACAGTCACGAATGAATTTATTTCTATATACACTTTGCGCGCGAAACAAACAAAGGGCGCCAATTTTAACCAAACAGATGAAGCCATGTCACGCGTGACAGTTTTTTTTCTGGGACATGACAAGTGATCTTCGCGGGAACGGGTATTCTAAAAATAGACTCATTTGTTACTGTGCTGGGGAGCCCACCCATGCCATAACAACACTCTTGTCTAATTTACTCTTGCTGCTATACATTCTCATAGCATAGATATATTCTAAAAATAGGTATAGGTAACCTTTTTGTTTCACTGAAATATTTGTCCTATTCTCTGTCTGATCCCAGCAAAGCAACTGTGATTGGTGTGAACGTGATGCTTATTTTACCTTTTGGTACCTCGAGGAAGGGCTCTTATTCGGGAGAGAATAGAAGCGCTAATGAACAAAATCACGTCAGGAGCCCATCTGGAGCGTGCAACGTCCATACAGCGTCTGTGAAACGATGTTTTCACAAGTAGGTTTATTTTTAGACAAGCCCTTCCCGCGAATTAGGTCAAAAGACAAAGGCAGTTCCGGTTCGGTGACCCTATGACGTCAGCTTAATTTCTTGTAATTGGTCATCGGGCTCCTGTGGGAGTCTCATTAGCGGGAAATTCAATCTAAAAATAACCTTTCTTGTGAAAACGCCGTTGCACGAAAATAGGTAAGTTGCACGCTCCGGCTGATGGGCTCCTGATCACGTTCAAAGGGAAAGTGAAAAGAGGTCTTATTGAAGGGAGGCGCTGACACGAATCAGTGCTCGTAATTCTTACATAACTATATTTTTGCCTGTCGTACAGGTAACAAGCAAGATTCAGAAAAGGTCGCTAAAGACATGCGTAGAGCACGCGATGAAAGTGGGGCGCGTCTGTTTAGGATAGAGGAGTTCCTCATGCCACAACAGATAGCAGCATTCTTTTCACGGCTTGCGGTGCAATCCAGACAGGAGGTGGTTGATGGGCAGATCCCGGAAGAGGACGTTACTGCTAACGAAGAAGACAGCAATTTCGACGAAGTGAGAGAAGGTGTCAACCAACATATCAATCTCCAGCACCTGATCGTCTTTGACCACTACGACGTATGCCAGCTTGTTCATAATGAAGAGCTAAAGAAACTAACAATAAACATGATGGAGAAGATCTGTCTGGAGCTCGGATTAGCTACGCCCAATCTCCCCTTGCGCCGCAGGTCTCCTTATGAACAAGCACTCAAGGAAGCTGTTGCCCTGTGCTCCTGCAGTGTACGAGGTCTAGTCTAGGCCATTGACTTCTTAGGTAGTTTTTCATTTGAAACTTGGTTCACTTCTGTTCGAATTTGTAACAGATTTTATGGTCATTCGCATAGAAGCTACGACGAGCTATACTTCTTTGCGTTTATATTTATCGATTTGAGGTGTGAAGGTTTTCGGTATAAATTAAAAGGCTTTAGTTGAAAGGTGGAAGTACAATTGGTGTATAGTTTACTCAAGTCATAGATTGCATTTCCATTCTGTACGAAGATTAGCAAGCTCAAGGGCAAAATATAAGATGTGAAAAAACCAACAAAAACCCCAACTTGAAGAAACCTAGCAAGTAAAAAACTGAAGTCATTAAATAGATTCTTAATTTTGTCAATTTATGTCTAGATATTTCTTGATTTGTCATAGTTCTTAGTTTTGGGGATTCGGAGGGAGGAGATTAAGTTAAACCACGGACTGCTGGGTATTTATAATGTATTTTAGTGCGTGAAAACTCCCTTTCTGTTTGCATATGCAAGAAATTCTTGGATGAATAAGGAACAATCGTAAAAAATTCCACTAGGGAAATTGCACATTGAAAGTATGCGTGACGCAGTCTTCAACTAACAAAAACCCCAACTTGAAGAATCCTAGCAAGTAAAAAACTGAAGTTATTAAAACAGATTCTTAATTTTGTCAATTCTCATAAACGCAGAAGTGTGATGCTTATTTATTTCCATTTACGAAATATAACACGGCTAGGAAAATAGGCAAATGCGATCTGGGCATTTCTGGACATATCTGCAAATGCCATGTCACAGCCAGCAAACACAGTCATATATACAAAACATCAAGAGCCCAAGATCCCTAAAATATCACACTCTTTTTAATCCTCAACATGACGAAACCTAGTAAGTGATAAGCAATATTGAATATTGTATGATATTGGCGAATTTATCATTTCAAACAAAGTTAAGTGGAAATCACAGCGAATGAAACTGTCACGCAAGCATTGTCACAGGCTAATACTTTTTCCCTCGAGAATTCGAGGTACCAGAGAGAATATTTCTTCGCTTGGCTATTTTTTTCTAATAATAAATGGTTTCAGAAATTTTCAAACAAATCAGGGCAAGTAGTATTAAAATTTTTCCTTCACGACACGCACTAGAATTGGAACAGCACTAAATACGGAAAGACTGAAAATCGCTTGGACGTTGGATTCTCCCAGCAAGAGAGTATTCACGGGCCGCCGGTAGAAATTTTATATGTTTGTAATGAAAGGTTAAGAATCCCTAGAAAGTATTTTTATCGAAAAAAAGATGCGCACCAGCTGAGATTTTTACCCTGGGATTTAGAGTAAAATTTAAGCGAAACGACCATTTTTTAGAGGAGGTTCATGCGGGGGCCTTTAATTTGCTTAGAAAAAGGAAAGAAAAATATCAACTATCGGTTTTTAGAAGGTCAGATGGTGTACTTTTACGAGATATAAAAGATAGTTTCCCTTTTTTCATGTTCTTGCTTTGCGAGGCTGCTAAACGTTCACAAAATTGACCGATTTTGAGGGTGGCTCCGAGCCCCATCTGGGCAAAATCAGACAATCCTCGATTTCTCGAAAAATAAAATTCGCTGAAAATTTTTAACTCCATTTTCGAAAATACTTTTATATAGGAAATCTTTTGATGAAATAAAATGGAGGTCGATTTTTTCGAACTGTCGGACGATGTTTGATATTTACGGGCATCAGCTCTTAAGTTTCCAGTAATCCAGGTTTAGCTTAATCGGGCTTTGAAGAACTGGGTACAGGCGTTTTACTTAGCTATCTTATCTAGGGAACTCCTTTTCTAAAATTAACAATTATGCTTAAAGTGCCCCTAACCCAAAAATATTTTTTTGCACCTGTTCCAAACGCATCCTGCCTTTTCATAGGCTTCAAAACTTGCGAAAAACCAAGCACCTTTTGTTCACGACCGAGTCAGAAGGGGAGTGGATCTACTCCTGCTTTGACGTCACAAACTACTGTTCATGCATGTGTACAAAGAGTTAATGAAATGTAAATCAGTTTGTGACGTCAAACCAGCAATAGACCCACTCCCCTTCTGACTCGGTCGTGAACAAAAGATGCTTGGTTTTTTGCACGTTTTGAAGCCTATAAAAAGGCAGTATTTGTTAGAAAAGGAAAAAAAATGGCCGCAATGCGTTTTGCACAGGTGCAGCTTTTACAAGATTCATTTTAGCGAAAAAAATATTTTGGGTTTAGGGGCACTTAAAACAGAAGAGACAGTTTTTTTTTTTATTTTATTTTTTTTCCCGAACAGATATATTCTAAATGGCATGCAAATGACGAATACTTTTTCTGCCGGAACCTTATCTGCATGTGATTGAAATAAAAAGAGGCATCCTGAGTATTTACTTCCCTTAAAGCTTTTTTAAAAAGTTATTTTTCTGTTTTAATAATAATAATAATAATAAACGTAATAACCATGTATTCTAATTGATCAGTGATCAATGACGCAATTTTAGCGTGATTACCTGAAACGCATGCGTTGCTTTTGTCCTGCTTCCGTTAAATTACAACCGCCTTTCTCGATACTTTTCATATTTCATTATTGATAAGTAATCGCGTGATTTTTCTCGTGCAATTTCGTATAATAAGCACTCGTAGTTGTTTTCACCCTATGCGCGCGCACAAAATGTTCGTCTTTGAAAAATGTACTCGTGCTCATTTATTCCAAATTGCACGAGAAAGATGTTGGATTACTTTTTTTATATATATGTTATGAAGCAAAAGAAGTGGAGAAATGAGAGGGAAGAAGTCTCCCCTCAGTCCGAATCTGACTTTGCATCAAACTTTGTGTAAATGCTGTTCAAATTCTGTGTTCCATTTGGAGATGACAAGAGGGCAACGACTTCGAGGATGTGAGATGAAAAGGTAGCCTTTAGCGTTATTTTGGTCAATTCGCGATTATTCCAAGTAGATGGGGATGTGCAACTATCCTAAAATGATTTAAGTATGAACATCGTGTGTAATTTTAGAAAGACAATTTAAAATTAGCCGTCGTCGATCACGCACATTTCCGCACACATACTCCACATAATCGCGTTTTGTTTTTAGTAAGAGCTCCAGGAAAAGAAATGTACCCAAACGACAGACAAACGCGAGGAGCGATTCCAAGAGCAAGATAATAGAAATACGTTTTACCTCTCATGTGGATAGTAATCTATTTCCATTGAAAAGAATTACAACGTTGACGTGCTTTGAAAAATGAAGAGATCCAAAGTGAACCCGTAAGTCAATGGCCCCTAGCATCAAGGTGAACGCCAAAGATCTCCAGCAAGTCGGTATCCCTTGGTTTCACAGTCCTAGTCGACAGAGGTCTGGTTTCAAACCGTTCTCTTTTTTCTTTATTATTATTATTTTTTTCAGGTCTCATCGAAGGAGGCCACCAGATCTGATATTTTTGCCTGACATGGTTCATATTTTACCTGGATATCCCAGAAAGTCATCCGAGGATCTAAAAGTTACATTGATGGCAATATACTTAAGCTTTCCTGTGGGGCTCTCACAAAGCACTGTGATTTGCAAAGACATCTTAACAAACATAGTAAAAAGTAATATGTCAAGCATTGGAAGATCTATGAGAGGCTCCATTGTCGGAACAGAGCCCTTAAATTGTTCGTTACGATAATTCCCGACAATGACGACAAGAACAGAGAATCCACAGCAAAGATTATCGGCAGCAGTGTTTTTGGAGGGCTCTTCTTTGTCATTTTTTTGTGCCCTTTTGGTGTGTTACGTGAAAAAGAACAGGTACACAATTAATGACATTTTTTGGTTGTAATGAAGTGGATCATAGTGTTTTGAAATATTTTTTCTTTAAAATGATTCCCTGGTCTTGCGTTGAGCTACCTCACTGCTCATAATTTCTTGCGGCATTGGTGTGCGCATTAGCTCCCGCACGTTGATAAAATGGCAGATTTTCACTGACGCCAAACTTAATCTGTCAAGGAATGGCTATTTTCTCCTGAACGAGAACGGTGATCCCCTCTTCTTAATGGTGTTATGTATTCGTAATAGGTACACGGAAAACATATTTTAAGGACGAAAAAAGTTGGATAGTAGAAGTTGTAGTATTTATAAATACATGACTTGAAAACTGCATTTGGAGCCGGACACTTGGAGCCGGAGTGTGAAATGATGTTGTAGCGGTCCAATCACTATTTTTTTGTAAGATCGAGCAATTTAAAATCACTTTACTGAAAGAATTTGGCCCAAACAAATAAGTAGGCTCAAGTTTTCAGTAATATTCAGTAGCTTTTGCTATATAACTACATTTTTTCCGGTTGATCAAGTTTTGAACAATTCTCGCGTAATTCGGTTGAAAACACTAAAAATAAAAGGCATGCAGCGCGAAAACAATCACGGTGACCCCATCTTTTTACTGCATTTTGTTTAATGTCCTGTGCATGAAAATCAGTTGTGCGAAGTTTGACAGGAATCTGGATAGTACGTCATTTTCAAGGGAATTGCCTTAAAGGTGGATTTCCACTGTCGCATAGCGATATTCAAACGTAACACATACGTTAAAAAAAAAAGAAAAACAGATCTTGAAAATTTCCTGTGTGGCGTTAAAGAATTAATTAAACTCCTGAATCTTTTTTTACGTGCGTTGAATGTACGTAAAATACCTGCTATCCTGAATTTGGCGCCCGAGTCATTGTATGGATAATATGTCGACGGTAATGATTTTACACAGAAGGGCGTCCATATGGTAGAGGTGTCGCGTGAAAAAAAAAAAAAAAAAAAAAAAAGGGCAGATGTCATTGGTTATATCGTTACGTAAACGCAGTCTGCCGCTAAAAAGTTGAACCTATTTCAACTTTTGCAAAGGCAAAAGCACTGAAGGGGTTTCTTCAACCAGGAACCAGATTGTGATGTGTTAATCAATAAATGTGCACCCTTAGGCATTCTACGATCATCGGCTTAAATATGCACACCAAGACTCCGATCAAGTGGAAAGCGTCATTGCTTGAGTGTTACGGTTATGGGAGTATGATGGGTGTCATGAAGATGTGCGTAACGTTAACACCGCAATTTAGTTAGCCTGGGCACGATAATTTTGGTTAGAGTAGTATGCTGTGTAAGTAGTGGTAGTATTGTACTATTAGAGACTTTAAGATCTACGATAGCGACAGTTGACGAAAACGTCACTGCAAAATATAACTTGGCTGTATCATAAATATTTGCGATTATTCAGTTTCGTTCACGTCCTACAATATAAATTGGTACACGTCCTAAAAATAAATTGGTACGAGCGGTTTCAGAGTGAAAAGAGAGAATGAAAGATTATCTGTTGCATGCTTACGTTGTCGTCAAAACCTCAAATTTGGTGATCGCACGTCGTCGTTATGCAGAGGATCGCAAATACACTTGCTAAAATCAGTGCTGCACGTGCAGCACGATTACTTGTGCTCTCAGTTTAACGTTCGCCAGTAGATTTCATAGAGTTGCAATGGATCTGTGAGCAACACTGATGTTGTAAGGCTGTATGATCCGTGCAATAGTTTCAGAGTTTCCTTTGACGTAGGGTATAGTCATGGTACTGACAGGTGCGTTGTTAAGGTTCGTAGCGTTTGGTTCTGTATGGTACGTGTTGCGTGTAACGAAGTCGCAGTTGTAGCTGTTCTTACTGAAAGGTTGTCTAAGTACTTACGTTAGTCTTTTAAACGAGGATCCATAACTTACAGTACGGACCGAGAAAAGGAAGCTCGCAAGGTGACACACCCTAACACCGACCCAGTATGGCCAACACAGAATGCCATGGACAGGTGTTCCGGCCTTGCTGGCGCTCATCGGTATGGCATAGCTAAGATAACAGGCGGATGTAGTAGGCACCCGTTTAAGTGGCGGCTCCAAATGCAAGACGTGTGATAGGCTGGGTTGGGAACAGCAAAACTGTTCTCCCACGGCAAGCGTGTGGGAAGGTGGATCACATTAAGAGATTGGTGTGTCAAAATACTTTCTAAGTGAAAAGCTACAAAAAGGCGTGGTGACACACGCTAACGTCAACCCGGTGTGGCCAACACATCACGCATGCACAAAACCGTTGTACCCAGTCAATGGCCGAAACAGTTGTCTATGGCTGCTAATTGACCAGGTGAAATAGTTGCACGCATGCGTGATGTGTTGACCACACCGGGTTGGTGTTAGCGTGTGTCACCTTGCTCTTTTTTTGTTTTTCGTAAGATGTGTATTATATCTCTGACTTAAAAGTCTTCGTCGCTTTTTGAAATTCATTTCATGTGAGCGTCATGTTGACATCATGTTTCATCAATAGTTCAAATTTAGCAGGCCGTACTTTTGAATTAGCCAATCATAGCCCGCGTACTATCTGAGATATATAGAGGATATTACATGGCCGCGCAGGGATACGAATTTTATCTTCGAGTGCTGCAAGTATCTCTCACGAGTGAGCGAAGCGAACGAGTGAGAGATACTTTCAGCACGAGAAGATAAAATTCGTATCCCCAAGCGGCCATGTAATGTTCTGTTTATTATATATATATATTGATGAAATGTCTAGATTTAAAACAGCTTGTTTTATTCATTTTCGAAATGATGAAAAAGTGTTCACCAACCACTAATACTCGCATGTTGTGTAACATGAAACAAGATATGAAAGTTATGAAAGACTAATCATGATAACGTAAAATTTTGCAATAATAATGTTAATGTAGTAGAGAAGAATTGTATTAAAGCACAAGAGTATCGTACAATGAAGAGGAAGCTCGCTTTTTATTGGCTAATCGTGTTCGTTACCATGACGACAGCTATATCCTCACGTGTAAAAGATAAAAATGATACGTTCATTGCGCGCGGTGAAGCTATGATTTTTTAGTAAAAGGAGAAATCCTGGTATTATCTTTTCTGTGCGGTTCGACGAGGAATCAACAGTTGTTAAAAAAAAAGATAGCAAATGTTTATTCAGAATAATTTTCAACTAGCTTTGGCATAGGTTAATAGCTGCTTTTTCCAATTACTGATGTGTGTTGCATACCATCTATCGATATAAGTGGAGCCATTTTATACCTCATTTGTCGGATACCGCACAAGTGATAAATTGGGGACAGTCGTTGTCTTAAAATTGTACATGTAAAACTCTTAAAGATTGAACGATTTGCCTGGGTTGACATTGTTGCGTTGACTTCGTCCAATAAAGTTCGAAGATTGAGAGTGTTCTCGTCGATCCTTGAGTTTGTATAATTCAGTTTAACTACCAAGCGCAAAAGAAAGAAATTTAAGGGAACAAAAATTGAAAAATAGATCAAAGTAAACCAGAAGGAGGGAAAAACTCTTTTACCTGAAAAGAGATTATTGTATCGTGTGTACATTGTTGTTTTTCTTGAATGAAGTAAATCTCTGCATTTGAAGTGTTGGTTATAGACATAATGGAGACGAGATCCTTGCACTTAGCTGGTTATGCAATTGCTTCTAATTATAGACATGGACATAACAAAAAATAGGCGGCTTGAACGGGCCTCTGCGATGTAGGTGCATAGCTCACTTGTTAGTGTGTTGAAATCAAGTAAACGTCTAAGAGCGCGTCTTCCAACCAAGAGGTGTTTCTTCAAAAAATGGCACCTCCTTTGTGGAAGCGCTGCCCATCCAAACTATCAAATGGAAGAAAAAGCATCACTTTACGAAAAAGCCTCAGCGCGTGCTTTCAACAACTTGAACTGAAGCTTGAGTCTGACTTAATTCTACGAATTCCAAGTGCGTTACTCAAGCTTCTGTTAGAAAGGAATTAAAATTCGCATCTAAAAACTTTTATAAGAAATGCCGCCGCGAATGCTTTTAAACAAGAAATTAACTGATCTAAGTCTTTTCTTCAATATTTCCCGATCCAAAATTTAGCTATATCGATAAACGGTTAAATAAATAAGCTGTAATATGGGGGGCCCGGATTTGTACCAGGGGCTCCAAATCTAGGGGGTTGCAAATTCGCTAGCACACCGGTACTAGAGCAACTGCAGTTCTTTTTTACCGAGTCATACGATGACCGGATATTGCATTGCTTGCAACGTAAACACAAAAACTCGTTTCCGGTCACGCACACATGATTTAAAACATATTCCCCCATCAATCTTTCACGTAGTGCGTCCGTACATTAGTGGTCATCGTGATTGCTTCTGAATGGATGAGGGATACCGAGTTTGAGTTGTACTTGGGTTGCCTTCTACGTGGCAAGAAAGGTTACACATGCACAGGCACAGCGCGACCCCGCCCCCCAACTTCGAACGAAGTAGAAACTTTGCACTTATACTCGTTCTGAAGAGGAGGCAGACATTAACTCGGCAATGGCTTATTGTCACACATACCCAGGCCTGCAGAGTTTCCTGTAGCTCAGTGACGGAGCATGCGCAGTGATAGAGCATTTGAAACAGTAACGGGAGGGTCGTAGGTTCCTTGTATGATTACTGACAGGAATCTTCTTTACTGATGCACTTCCTCGTTTTCGAAATCAACTTAAATGGTTTCAAATGTTATGAAACTTGTCTTAGGCAGATAAAACAAATTAATGCGTCTGTGTTCTAATATTCTTGAAAAAACCGTGCCTATGTGTGTTCAAAGAGTAACAAGAATACGATTTTAGAGGGCTACATTGTAGCTTGAATAGACCTTACTCCCTTCTACATTTTGTTTTCTTACCTGTAGATTCTGAGGCCGAATATTCAAGATGCCACTTTCTTTCAAAGGTGGCTGGCAAGTCTTTGTTTTTAATGAGCAAGACCAAGGATCTTTTGAGTGTCATCACGTCTGTACTGAGGAAAAAACTGTGAAAAGCTCATAGTGGCAAAGTCCAAATTAGTAAGCTTAAGAGAGCATTGGAGCGCTACATGTTTAGATTTTGGTGAAGTATTCCTTCTCTAGAGCTTTCGATAGTGTCTATGCTGTGGTTTAATTTTGTTTTTGCTTTGTGTGTTTTTTTTTTCCAAACCAGTTTAACTTTATTAACCAACTGTCTAAAAAAGGGATTTTCCTTTCTTTGGGGGTGTAGTTAAGAAAAAAAGGGGCTAGGTTTTTTAGATTGTCTGAAAAAGTACTAGACATCTTTTTCCTCCCTTGTACTTACTTACTTACCACTTCCTGATCCTCTCCAGTACTTCCACCCCCCTTATGCTCAATCCCTCTACACAGCACTACTCACAGACACTTCATATTTCTCAAGACCTTTCTATATACTCACTAGAACTGGATCTTGAACTCAATTTGGATCTGCTGCCTACTCCTTAATCCTCTTGACCACGCAAGCAAGTGATCCAAATTACTCAAAATAAATTGTAAATAAATAATTGCGTTCCGACGAGGGAGGACGCATTCTAATGGAGTCGTTTTACGAATGTCCCAAATACGTCGCGGGTATCGCGGGTATCGGTTGTGATGTCATGCGAATTCAGGGTTTGGACGCCATCTTGGACTGGCTGACCGACTGGGACATCACCTCCATCTGATGTGATTGTGAATCTGCCATGCCTTGACATCGGGTTCGTATCGCAATGCCCGCATGTCCAAATCAAAGTGGTGAAAATTCCCCATATTTCTACGCAATCTCGTCCCCACAGCCACGATCCTTTTCGGCGCTAACCAAAAGGACCGCGGCTCTGGGAACGAGATTGGTTTCGAGCTTTGATTTGACGCATGACCTTGGGTCGCCACCTATACATCTCCTTTCCCATCTCTATTTATTTCAGACAACCGTAACACCGCATTATGTGCCCAAAAGGTAGTCGTGATACTCAAACCCTCCCTGTCTTTAGAAGTACGAACTTAACGGTGTCCATCGATAATCATCCTATTCACCACTGTTTCTGATGCTGGATGGCAATCGTTGACGTATAAAGCATTTACAGAATTATTCGTGATATTACCACTTATGCATGCCTTTTCCTTAATTTTTAGTAAAGCTCAACAGAGCACTATAGGTAAAATATTTGGGTAAGCTATCCATTCGAGAAGTTCTGGTTATGACGTCAGCGTACGCCTGTCCGTCCGTCCGTACAAACTGTCACTGTGGAGGTGGGGAGGTAGGACAACCTCTGGGGACGAGAGTTTTCGGGCAATTTTCCTTGAAGGGAAATAGCGTGGCAGTGTTACATTTAGCAACCCACATTTTCGTGGCCGGCGGGAAATCATATTAGTGACGAGCAACGGGATAAAGAGCAGGACAGAGTAACGAAATTTTAGAAATGTAAGCGAAGAAAGCCAAGGAAGGAGAAGATTGAAGAGAAAATTTAATGAATGCCTCGCTGCCTCATATATGTTGTAAAACTCGCTAAAAGGAACGTAGAAGACCTGAAAACGTTTGAAATTCCGTGTTGACAAAGATTCTGGCATATTTCAACAATCACACACCACGTCGCCATTCAAGCTTACACGAGACATCATTGTCGAGTTCTCTTGTCATTATTGACTATTTCGTCAGACATAAAGGGCCGATTCAATTAGCCAGGTTGGTCGGGTTTGCCGGGATGAGTTTCAGCCCGGTATATATTACATGAGGTGTGCCAGCCCGGTTTGGGTTAAATTTAGAATGTGTCACGTGAAAAAAAAAATAATAATAATAACAACAAGACGAAGAAGAAGTGAACAGCCGTTAGTCTCGCTCAATTGTTATTAAATTTCACCATTGTACAATTTAAAGAAGCCCTAAAGTTTGCTATCCTATACATGTGCATATTTTATTTCAACAAATAAACCCCAGCTATTCCGTGGGCATGTTGCTCTAAAGAGGAGTAATGTGGTTAAAAATCGCTGGCTTGACTAACCGGGGCTGTCCAGGTTAACTTGATTATGTGGAAAAATCTCAGCCCGGCCGGTTAGCAGCGATCCCGGCATCTCGGGTAACCGAGCTGAGAACTTTCCTTATAATCGCAAACTTGCTTTTTGGTGTTTTTTTTTTCTCAGAGGTGCAGGGACCTCGGCTAAACGAGCCAGCCCGCCTTAACGGGACAACTCGGCTTGCAAAACATTGATCTCCAACGAATGCACTTAATTTGGGGGAAGAAAATGAAAATTTATTCTTAAGTGCTGACATTCTTCATAAAAATCTCAAATTTGGATATTTTAAGTTGCTGTTTTTCAGACTACGCCAAAGAAATGGGAAAAAGTGAAATGCACGAGCAAGGAATGCAAAGCTGTCGTTTTGTCCACTTAATCTGCAAATTTGTGATGTTCTCGTTCAGGTCCCCGTTGTTGTTGCTTATTAGTTGCCTATTATTATTGAGTTCCAGCAGATGGAAAAATATGCCCAAACGTTTTCAAGTTTAAGTATTTCTTTTAATCAAGGTAAGAACATTATATTTCTTACAGCAATGAATTACTTTTGGCCATTGAGGCTGAACTAACTGGCAACAATACAAGATACCTAAACTACCAAGGCCCGTTCAAAACAAACCTAACTGTTGAGTTTAAAATGACTGAAGAGCGGAGTTTGAATCAATTTGGTGCGGCAGGTTATGTTTAGAGCGGCAAACAACGTTGAGTTCGGCAGGGTCTGTCGCATTATGCGATCATGGAGTGACGACTGATTCGTAATACGGCGTTCTGGTCATATACCGAACGAAGCGCAAAAATTAAGACAATTTATAAACTCTCTCAGCTCTTACCCAAGCCCAAATCTAAGTTTGGTGCGACCTACAGGTACGTTGCTCGTTTCTCTGAAGTCGCTCTTAAGTCAAAATTTATTGAGTTTGGTTCGGCACATGGCTGGAGCGGTGTTTGGAACGGGCCTAAGAAATACAGCAATTTTACGAAGAAAAAAAGAGTTCATCAAGTTACGAACATTATTTTTCTTACTACAATGATTCATTTTTTTACTATCGAGGCTTTTCAAGTTTAAGTAATTCTTTTAATCAAGGTAAGAACGTTATATTTCTTACTGAAATGAATTGCTTTTGGCCATTAAGGCTGAGCTACTTGGCAACATTACAAGATATGAATTAAAGTACTATGATATGCAGCTGCAATTTCACAAAGAAAATACATGATAAAACCCATAATTATGCATTAATCAAGTTAAGAACATTATCTATCTTACTACAAGTAATCATTTCTTGTTATTGAGGCTATGAAGCTCCCTGGCAACATTACAAGATATGAAATAAAGCACTAAGATATACAGCAATAATACTAATTATGCATTCATTTGCCACTTCCACATATCCCATAATACCGTGCTCTTGGAGATGAGGGGAGGGGTGGCTGGGGAACGCCAACAAGATCAATATGGCGAGCGGTGGAGCGGGGAGAAGCGTAGATCGTAATGTATCGAAACTGACACATTTATCGGATGTTTTACGGTTGGGAATGGTAGCTTTGAATGGAGTTTGTACGCAGATAAATTGTTCAGCCGAAAACCTTGGTAAAAGGCGATGCTAAGAATGATTTGTAACAGCTAAACATTGCCACGTGCGGTAACGTGAAGAACAAACCAGAGGAGAAATCATGGCTTCCTTACCTACAAACCCCTTGGAAACTTGGGTAAATCACGCTCTTGCTTACGTGACAATATTGACATCCAAGACGTGAAATCTTATTTGCTTAGGAGCGGTTTGAATGGGGAGAAGGTGAAAAAATACGAGACGGTTATGCCAGCCCATGAGGTTTACAACTTCATGTCAGTGATTATCCCTGGACTATTTTTTTTTTTGTAATCGTGCAGAATAAAGTAAATTACGCTGCCTGATAAAAAAAAAAAAAAATGTAGGATTTCTTCCTTTATTTGTTGCAAAAGTAACTGAGCCAATCTGTGCAATATAATTTAAAGATCACTCAGTGACTCGCTAGCGTATAATTTGTACCTTTGGCCGCTCTATATAAGTGAATGTTGAATGTCGTTTACAATTAATTCATTTGCGCAGGACAACCATTTCTACCATGTGACCACAACTTGTGTGCTGTGCGAGCTTGCAGAAAGCGCTCTTTCTTTCTTTCTTTCTTTCTTTCTTTCTTTCTTCCTTACTTGTCTCAAGACTATGCTCAAAGCAGACATTCGGATCTCGGATTTTTTTGTTTCGACAGCTATACTGTTGGTGTCAACAACCAAACCTTTTTGTAGGAGATGCATGACACCTCGAAATGAATAACCAGGTATAATGATATAAAATGACAATAAAATTGTCAGTAGTTAAAAATAAATCTCAGACATTTCGGGTGTAGAAGCCTTCTTCAATGTGAACAAAGCCGTTAAAATACGCAATAAGAAGGAAGCGCAAACGTCCTGATTCCCTACGCCCATCTGAGCTGACTGTCAGCACCATTGACAGAGTACCTCTTGTTCTCACATACCACCTTTTCAACAAGCAAATCAAACACTTCCTATTTCAGAATTTCCGTATTCTATCAACCGACTAGCTGACCCGTCATATATTTTTACAATCACATGTCGTAGCATACAAAGGCGATCGCAACCTAAGAAACTTACTCGTACACTCAACTGGCCGCGCATGTACTGATCAGAGTGACTCGCGTGCCTGTCAACATCACCGTTGCCATACCTGTGCATACGTCAGTCATTGTAAGAGGACTTCCACCCAAGGCCATTTTACCTGCCAGTCGAGTAATCTTACATACTGCATGTCCTGTCATCGATGTCCTACCATTCTTTATATTGGTGAAACCGGACGGATTTAACGAACACTGACGAAGTATACGAAACAACAATCCTGGTTTCCCTGTGGACAAACATTTCAACTCAACGGGCCACAAAAACTGCGTTACCATTCATCTGCCCACTTCCTTCTGATTTCAACGGCTTTATTCTAAACGTACGTGATAAAAAAAAAAAAAAGAAAACGAAAGAGAAAAAAAAAACTACTGACACTTTGATATTTACTTCATATCACTCTTATTGGTTCTTTATACTGTTGGTTTACGGTGTCGCGTGACTGTGTATATATCCGTGTAAGTTCGGTTGCAATTGCACACTTGTTGGTGATTTGGGGCTATTGTTTGTTGGAAGAATGTGATCCGTGTAATTCACAATAATATTTTTTCCCGGGATCTGCCTCGGTACTCAGCCGTTAGACAACGTTATGTTGTCGTCAATTACATGTTCATTTTATCGTCTATAATGCTACGTGGTAAGGCATTCCAATACAAGATTTAGAGTATCCAAGGCTCCCTTATCCGTTCTAGTCACAGAAGACCGAGTCAAGGATAGACATAATTTCTAAGGATTGGCCAGTTTAATCTAGTGTTTTAACGTTAAACAGTCTCCAAAACAGAATCTGAGGGGCATAAATTGAACGCACGTTGTAGAGACTTCCAAATCTTGAGATCATGATTTAGTTAAGGTAATCCTTCATCTTCTTTTCCTGATAACGACTTGACGATCAATTAAGACCCTCATACGCTGTTGGGTTACATCATCAACGGACCTAAGTTTCTATATTTCTACAATAGACTGCCGTTGTCCGCGATAGTTCTCTGTTAATTTAATTCCTTTAAATGGCCAGTCAAAGAGGCGTATCGAAAGTTTTTTTCGGGTCTGCGAAATGGTCCACTCTGTTAGCAACTTCTTCTTCAAGGTCACCGGTTTCGTTTTCTTCAAAGCCAAAGTTGACTGATCGAGGTTCAACTGGCTCTTTCGGCGGCTCATGAATACTAGCAAGCTCAAAGCTTACTGCTCCACTCTCCTTTGTTGCGGCAAATGTCACTTTGTCAGCATCTTCTTCTTCAAAGCCACCGTTGTCGCTTTCTTCAAAGTCAATGTTGACTGATTGAGGTTCAACTGACTCTTTCGGCTTCTCATGAATACTAGTAAGCTCAAAGCTTACTGCTCCACTCTCCTTTCTTGCGTCAAATGCCACTTTGTCAGCATCTTCTTCTTCAAAGCCACCGTTGTCGCTTTCTTCAAAGTCAATGTTGACTGATCGAGGTTCAACTGACTCTTTCGGCTGCTGAATGGTAGCAAGCTCAAAGCTTACTGCTCCACTCTCGTTGATCGCACTAGAAACTGATGGCACGTTAAACGTACCAGTTTGCACTTGTTCTGTGAGAACATTTTTCCCCGTCATTCCTCGTATTTCGTTAAAGAGGTCATTAAGAGGCAAAAGTAACGCTAGGCAACACGAAAAAGACCATTGTGGATTTTTACGCCACTCCTTGATAAAGCAGTAAATGTACCTGAGGTACTGGACTGAAAATAAAGAAGAAGAAAGAAAAGAGATACGTTTGTATGTTATCGCATTACCAAGTGAACGAAAAGCCCAACAGCGGAGCTTAGTACGCTGTAAAGTGGGCATTAAAATCCACCTGACTGTTTTCCCCCAATGGTTGAAAATGCCCGGATGTTTTTTCGTGTGACTTTAGTCCACTCATATTGAAAGATCTTCAAGTGTTTCCGAAATTTAATGGAAATTTTCAGAAGAACTTAACATGCTTGTCGTCAACACATCTCGCATAATGGGTCAAAGCTATAATACAGATGGCATAGTTGAACTTTGCCATCTATATATAGCTTCTTTTTTGAGTTGGCTACAAATTTCACCAACAATCTCTTTGATCCGGCAAATTCAATCATGGTTTGCACATCAAAGAGCAAAATAAATAGTGCAAATACCAACACTCTCGGCGATCTGAGTATGAGAACCTCCAGATACAGCAAAAGAGAGTCATGGGAGCACTACAAAAATACGTTTGTTTTCTGCAAAAGTCAACAAAAATTTATGAACCGTGCTTGCTTTAGTAATTACAAATAAGAACAAAGTGCTTACCCACAAGAATTCCAATGACTAGAAAATTTGCTCCGAATACCAATGCATTGAACACGATATGGTCCATGTATGAGTCCATCGAGGAATGTACACTTTCTGCTGGTATTCTACTCACAGCACCTATTACTAGGTTGACCATTGTTACACCAAGAGGAAGAAACCTTTGTTCTCAAAGGTTCCGCTATACGCTTGTACGCAAACAACATTCCATAGAGACCTGACATAACAAGAGCTAACGCAATATAGGCTCTGCTCTCACTTCCGATCAGAATAATGGCTGATGTTAACGTCACCTTCCGAGCTGTCTCAACAAGTTCCCAATACCATGCATGACTGTTGTAATTTGAGAATAAAAACTGTAATCCTGTGACAATTTCAGGATTTGAATGCTGGGAATATGTGGATTCATCGTCACCTCCGTCGCCATGTTTCTTCAATGACCTTTGGTGTCTCCAAAGAACAAACAATGTAGCTATAGGTAGAAACATGATGTACAAAATACTACAGTATGCAACAATCACAGATCGTTGGAATTCTTGGCTGGAACAGTTGATATTAAAGTCATCTTTTAGAAACTTATTGCACTTTTCACCTTTTTCGTCCAGGCACAGTTTGTGACAAGCAAGGGGAAGAACCTTTGCTGTCTTCGAGCAGGTGCTTAGATATGTTAAGTAAAGGAAGAAAAAGACTGTTCTGTAGGCCAATCTCTTTGTTTCGGAAATTTTCTTCACTTTCTCCATTTGACTCTCGAAGGTCTTTCTGGTCAAAAACATCTTCCTAATGCCATAAATAATGAATGCCACAATGATCACTACAGCATTGATTACGAGCATAGCATACAATCTTCCAAAAGCATTGACTTTTAGGCTTGGAAAGAGACAGTGGATTGGGGCAATCTGTAATATATTTAGCTGTAATATCTCGGAATATTTTCCAATAAGGGAGAGAGAGTCTGGCCATTTGATGTACGCAAATGCATCAAGAATTCCAAAGGTTACCTTTTAGAAACCGATAACAATCTTTAGTCTACCAAGAATTATATCAACTAAGGAGCGATCTTTTTTCTTCTTGGCTTGTTTCCTGCTTCTCCAAACTACAACCACGGTGATTAGAATAGTTACAGCAGCTATGACGGAAAGCTGTACGATCATCCATGTTTTTGTTGGGCACTTATTGCAGGTCTTCAACTGTTTGTAATATTCAGGACTACACACTTCACACAATGGTCCTTCATATCCAACATCGCAAGTGGAGTTTGTTACCTCCCAGACATTGATTCTGGTCTTGGGCATTTATGTGCTCGAGGAAGAGAGTTTGGGTACTCGATCATGGTGTTTTGTTGCTAACAGAAAAATTTCCCGCGTAAGACTTCGTTTTTCGCCGACAAAGGTATTTGTAAAGTTCTTTGTTCGTATCGTTCTCCCATTTCCACCAGTAACCCTGTGAAGATTAATCGATTCATTCTCACATTTTAATCCTTGCTGCATGGCTCGCATTCTTCAAACATGTGTTTTCCGAAAGTGATCCCTTCAGGCAGTGAACATGCTCGGTCGAAGATCCGGCAAACGACTTTCCATTCCGTACCTTGAGAAAACAAGAATTCAGGGACACGACGGGCAACTTACTTATCCAATTTGTGTTTTCGTACAAAAAAAATGATGACAGACCGTTTAATTTTGTGGGGGTCACCCTGTTACATTTAGCCTGGTGATGAATAGGTGTTAGGGAGTAACGCAGTGGGTGATAATTCCCCTCCCACAAATGATTAGGCCTGAGGTTCGACTCACTGACCTTATGCCGCATGTGGGTTGGAGTTTGTTGGGTTCCCTGCTCTGCTCTGATTGGTTCCTACCCGGGTACTCTGGGTTTTTTCTCACTCCCCTCAAAAACTGATGCATGATAAACCATCTTTTAATAATAATAATAATAATAATAAATAATAATAGTAGTATTAATATTATTCTATTAGTATTATGATTTATTAAAATTATTTGTAGTATTGACGTTGTTGGTATTATTATACATTTATTAATGATTCCTATTGATGCAAAACGTTTGCAAAGCCCGGTTCGTTGATCTTTTGCATGTTCATGTCTTCTACGAGAGCCACCTATACGGCGTAAGCATTGTATAGAAATTGAAATATTAATTTCAACAACTGACGTGAACCTGAACCAATTTCCATCCCTAAATAACATAGTCTAAGTATGGATATTTAAACGGTAAGGTATTGTGACGTGGGTTTCGGATGGAACAGGAAAAGAAACAAAACGCTAACGAATCACAAAAAAAAAACTACACCGAAAATCATTACCACAATCGCCACACACAAACAACCATAAATTTTAAGAAAACGTTACGGCCTTTTAATTTAAGATATATTTTAACTACAAGTTATAACGGTTAACTAAAGCTAATTACTCTTAATTATTAATCTACACTGCTATTACAAAGGGCCTTAAAACTAAATAGTGTAAACAAATTAAGCGAAAAGTTCGGTTCTACAC